>NC_057797.1:131855648-131897178 GCF_018294505.1 Triticum aestivum | reverse complement strand
GAAACCGCCGCTGCCGTCGCCATGGCCGCAACCACCGTGCTCCCTGTGCTGCGAGAAGACGTCCAAGAGAACCGCCACGGTCCACTTCGTCAATCCTAAGGACTGAGTCGAGCGGGGACGGCCCGTACACTCGCCATCGCCACCATCTTCATCATGTACATCATCATCGTCCGCCGTCGATTCCCGCCACTCCGGTCCACCTCTGGCCTCCCCGACCTCTCCATCGAGCTCGCAGTGAGCTTCTCCTCCATATCCCCATGTTTTCCCCTTCGATCCGACACCGTAGACTGCTCAGCCTGTCCGTGCCCATGGTCGCGCCCGCACGCATGTGCTGCTCCAGCGTAAGCCCCTGCCCGCGGCCCGCGCACTTAGCCTCGCCCCCGTTGGCGCCCGTCACGCCCCTGCATCGCCGCTCCGGACCGAGGCCGCCCCCGTCCTGCTCCATCCGGTCGCATGCCGCCGCATCCCGCGCCATTGCCTCTAGCTTCGCTCACGCCGCCACCGCCCCTGCAGCTGCTGTCGCGCTGCTGCTTCCGGTCGCCGCTGTCGTTGCTCTGTTTTAGCTGCCGCTGTCGCGCTGCTGCTTCCGGTCGCCGCTGTCGTTGCTCTGTTTTAGCTGCCACTGCTATTTGCTGCCCTGCTCCACTAGTTGTTGCTGCTAGCTACTGCTACCGCGGGTTGCTACTGCTACAGGCCATGGCCACTACCATGGCCGAGTGTGTTGTGTGGTGTGCGTGCGTGTGTGTTTTGGGTATGAGCCCGGCCCTATCCAGATTAGTTAGTACTACTAATTAGATTAGTTTAGGGCTGCTACTTTATATGTTAAATAGCCTATGGGTTTGTGACAGGTGGTCCTTCACACTAAATAACCCATTAGTGAAAAGGCCAGTCAATGACATGTGGGACCAACTATTAGATTAATATGCTAAAATTATATTAAAACATCTATGTCAATGACATGCGGACCCACATGCACTATTCACTTTGACCAGTCAAGGATGACTAGGCAGTTTACTTGGTCCCACCAGTCAGCCACTGGTTGGGTACACTTTTGGGTGTACGTAACAATTATCCTATTATTTTCGAAATAATGATAATTATAGAAATTAAAAGAAATGAGTTAAACTTTGAAAAATCATATAAAATAATTTGTAAGTCAGATGAAAATAATTTATATATGAAAACCGATCAGAAAAATATGACGAATCCGAATATGCCATCTGTTCATCTGTTAGATGCCTGTAGCATAGCGAACATGGATCCGCCCCCTTTGATTCATCTGTCTGAAAAATTCCAAATGCTGGGAAAACATTCTCGGAAGTTTTCCTTCTTCGTCTACAACGTGTAGCATTGCGTTAGGTCACCCCTACCACCATGTTTTGCTTTGTCATGCTTTGTGTTGCTTTGTTTTCTCTATTATTTATTTGTGTTCACCCTCCGTTACTTCTTTTTGGTGGACCTCGAGACCGCCGCCGACACCCCCATGATCGACTACATCGATGATGACAACTCCTTCTTGCCAGAGCAACCAGGCAAGCCCCTCCCTTGATCAACATGGTATCGCCTATTCCTTCTCTCTACTGCTTGCATTAGAGTAGTGTAGCATCTTACTGCTTTCGGTTAATCCTATTCTGCTGCATTACCATCTTTGCTACTACTGTTGCTACCTTTACCTGGAATCCCAAATGCTTAGTATAGGATGCTAGTTTATCACCAGTGGCTCTACATTCTTGTCCATCTGCCATACTATACTATCGGGTCATGATCACTTGGGAGGTGATCATGGGTATATACTTACATACATATTATATAATACATGTGGTGACTAAAGTCGGGTCGGCTCGTAGAGTACCCGCGAGTGATTCACGGATTGGGGCTGAAAGGACATTTGTCCCGGTGGCCCTCTGGGTGGATCTTTGTGCCGGAGTGATAGGGCAGGTTGAGACCACCTAGGTGAGAGGTGGGCCTGGCCCTGGTCGGCGTCCGCGGTTACTTCTAAATAACACGCTTAATGAGATCTTGATTTTTGATCTGAGTCTGGCTACGAGCCTATACGCACTAACCAACTACGCGGGAACATTTATGGGCACTCGACGTTGTGGTATCAGCCGAAGCTCTTTTGACATCAACGACGGAGCGGCACGCGCCAGATTGGACCATTAGACTGTGCTTGTACTAAGGGGGTATGCTTTCGGTCGCCCTCGCAATGGGAAGGAGTGCAATGGGCGATGGGCCCAGGCCCCTGCGCGCTTAGGATTTAGATCGGCGTGCTGACCTCTCTGTTGAGTCTAGGTGGGGTTGTGACGTGTTGATCTTCCGAGGCCGGGCATGACCCAGGAAAGTGTGTCCGGCCAAAGGGATCAAGCGTGTTGGGGAATGTGGTGCACCCCTGCAGGGAATTTTATCTATTCGAATAGTTGTGTCCCTTGTTAAAAGGACGACCCCGAGTTGTACCTCGACCTTATGACAACTAGAACTGGATACTTAATAAAACACACCCTTTCAAGTGCCATATACAACCCGATGATCGCTCTCTCACAGGGCGACGAGGAGAGGATCGTCGGGTAGCATTATGCTATACGATGATACTTGGTGAACTTACCAGCTACTCTCTTCTATATGCTTCAAGACGGAGGCTGCCAGAAGCGTAGTCTTCGCTAGGGCTAGCTATCCCCCTCTTATTTTGGCATTTTGCAGTTCAGTCCACAAATACTACCCTTTCATTGATACCATTGCATATGTAGTGTAGATCCTTGCTTGTGAGTACTTTGGATGAGTACTCACGGTTGCTTCACTCCCTCTTTCCCCCCTTTCCATTCTTCTCGGTTGTCGCAACTAGATGCTGGAGCCCAGGAGCCAGACGCCACCTTCGACGACTCCTACTACACCGAGGGTGCCTACTACTACATGCAGGCCGCCAACGATGACTAGGAGTAGTTTAGAAGGATCCCAGGCAGGAGGCCTACGCCTCTTTCGGTCTGTATCCCCATTTGTGCTAGCCATCTTATGGCAACTTGTTTAACTTATGTCTGTACTCAGATATTTTTGCTTCCGCTGACTCGTCTATGATCGAGCACTTGTATTCGAGCTCTTGAGGCCCCTGTCTTGTATTATGATGCTTGTATGACTTATTTATTTTTAGAGTTGTGTTGTGATATCTTCCCGTGAGTCCCTGATCTTGACCGTACACATTTGCGTGTATGATTAGTGTACGATTGAATCGGGGGCATCACAAGTTGGTATTAGAGCCGACTGCCTGTAGGAATCCCCCTTTCCAACTCCTTGACCAAAGTTGAGTCTAGTCATTGCAAAACTTTTACTAACATGGTTGTGTGGCTTACGGGCTCACGTCGCCATTTGGGTGGTATTAGGATCTTTTAGTCCTCACCTTTACTCTGGGACTCTGATCTCGCTACTATTCGGGTTAAACAAATTTGCTAACGCTGACATTAGGATCTCGTGATCGCATCCACCCGGAGAGCCCCCTATTACAGAGGATCGCCTGCTACATCAGAAGATTCCGAAGATACTCTCTGATGTTCTCTTGAGACTCTGTGCTCGTCGCTTTTGCAATCCCCTACCACTGATACATCCCTATGGATAAATACTTACACTTGTCCTTCTTACTTTCATTCCCAGCTGCTCTTGTTATTACAAGATGCATTGAGTTATTCTTCGACTTTTAAGAATCTCTTGAGCCACTGCCTTACAGATCTTTGACGCATGAATACCCCTACGGATAATTTTCCTTGCACTTATCGAGTATCCGCTCATCCCCAGTTGATTCATGTATTTCACAAAAGTCTTCGAAATACCATTTGATCTTCTAAAAATCCTCGACAACCTATTGCTCTTGAAATTCTTGCTTGCTTGCATTATGATTAATCCCATAAGTCTGGTGATCTTATTGGCATCCTTGTCATTATCATTTTGTGTCCTTTGATTCAATATGTTGCGAATGCTCGCAATCCTCAATCAGATCCTAGAATTCATCCTTTCGGCTCAGAAGTTTTTTTAAAACATGGGTTGCATCTCGACCAATCAATTGCCATCGATGGTACCCCTAAGCCGGCCCAGCATATCCATCCTTAATCAGAGTGTTTGCTTCTGATCCCTTGATTTGGAAATCATAATTCTTTTGCATTTGAGCTTTGAATTAGTCGGTTGTTTCTATAATATGATCTCCTCACATTCTTTCTTCCTCTGGTTGAGTATCGATGCTCACTTCAGATCCCTTGAGGACCACCAGATCCTTTGTTGGATTTTATCCGACAACGTCCTTCATATTCAATCACTTTAGAAGCTCTTTCCCTGATACATAATGCCATTGGTAATTCCTATTCTCTGAATTGGCCAACCAGCTCCGCTTTCGAGTTGGTGATATTTACTCTTGAAGCTTGTGGTATATGTTTCTAAGATGCCGCGATGGGTTGAACCTATGCCTTCCTTAATCTGTGTGAACCAGAAAGTTTTCACGGGTCATACTCCTCTGGTAATTCACCAGGTAGGTTTTCACACTCAACTCATTTTAATAGAGCAGTTAATGAATGGTCATGCATTGGAGAAGTGGGAGTCGACCTTGGACTTTGTGTTCATGCCCATGGACATGATGTAGATCTTATCATGAAAACTTCTCTTAAATTAATTATTCCCTTTGGATAAGTTCATATTATACCTGGGATCTAGTCTTTTGCAACTGTGGTTCTGACCATGATTGTTCTTCTTTGATCCCATTTCTCGGACAAGTTAAAGCACTTGTCTTTTGCAAGTCAATACGCCAGTCCAACCTCTACTTTGATCTACCATTGAGTATGACCCTCTGGTATCTTGAGAATATCTAAGAACTGCGTTGCATCTTATGAGTTCTTCATCAGCTATTATTTCTCATTGATTCCAATTTTTCATGGGTTCTGAGTTGTTAGTCCCTCAAGAACACCGGTAAGTGAACCGATTCCGCTTTCCGGTTCGATAACTCTAAGTAGTCTTCATTGCTTATGAGTTTCATAATCCTTCAAGTCATGCCTAGCTTGATCGGTTACATCATTATCGTGCTAATTTTAACTGTGCTACCTGATCCTTCTTCTCGGAGCACAATTTTTGACAATGAGCTAACCTTTCATCGATCTTCCTCGTCTTATCATTTCACCTCGAACGGCAAGCTTGATTTCGAGTATGTGTCCTATCCTTGGTACCAATAACCTTTCGCTTCATCATTCCTTTGAATTGATGTCATCATCGATCGATTACACCTGCATGAAATCTCTCGACAATTGTGTCGTGGTCATCATCAACATTTTGAGCTCTTCCAGGATGCCAATCAAATTCATGATGGGAAATACCATCCTTGCCCCTCAATGATTGTGTTATCATCAACAACATTATTGCCTTCCCTCCAACACAAACGTGTTCATGTTGTGGAGCTCCTTGCTATCCAGCTTATGTTATGTTCTACCTTGGATTATTACCATCTTTTACGTCAAGGATGTTGTGAGGATTGCTCCACCTCTTAAGAATTCTTGAAATACTGATACTTCTCACCATCACCATTCTTTCTCGGTTCTCGTGTTGATTCTAACCGGGCTACAAAGAAGTGAAGGGTGTTGTTTGGATTCTGTACTTCTAGCAACCCTATTGCTTTGAAGTTAATGGCTGATAGTTCATTCTTAGACTATTAGTTATTGAATCACCATTCTAGCATTGATCATGCTACCTAAGCCCATATCTCGCATGCACCTTTCAACCAATGTTTAATTGTGTATGTTTTCCTCGAGCATACATCAATATATCATTTGATTTGACAAATGTTATCTTCTTGTTCTCATAATTGTGGGAATCCGTCTTTTTGGAAACCTCGAGGAATTGTCGTTGAGTCCATCAGCCACCCCCTCATCCTCCCCTCATCCTCTCCTTGGTTTACTAATGAAATCACTTCCATAGTACATTTCCCGAGAATCTTACAATGTCGTCTCGTCAATTTGTGTTGCACCTTTTCTTCTCAGGCATCCTGAGTCTGAGGTATCCTAATACCAATCAGATCTGAATCTCGGTCAGATATGATGGTTGGAACATATTTCCAAGAGTTATAACATTGATCTTTATATGACCCGGTAAGGTGATGTCATGCCTAGAGCACCTAGCCGGAGGACTTATTGTTATAGTTTCCATTTAGCAAAGTTAGCCATTCTTCCACGAGGAAACTTGTAAGACTTATTCTATAGGTTGTTCCTGGTGGATCCTTTGTGTATCCAAAGTCTGACCTTTACCTGAAAACCATGTCAATGCAATCTCGAAGCATGTGTGTCGTACTCCATTCATCAACAAGAATATTGGAAGCGCAATGAAAAATTTTCTTTCTCAAATATCCAAACACCGTTGTATGGGTAATATCATGAAATTTCTCTCCCCTTACCTAAAGGGTTTTCTTCTTTATATCCTCTCATGGATATTTCTTCTTTGATTGTCCTTGAGAAGGATATACCCCCAAAATATGTGTTTAAACACATTTTCCTTTCCATTGTTCCTATTTAATCTGATAATCACATTTTCCTTTCCATTGTCTTGTTTAACCTTTCTTGTGATCTATATGATCTAAGTAGTAATTTTTTCTGCTTATGCAAACACCTCGGTGTACAGCTCTGCCAGTAAGACCCTGTTCCTATTGTTGATGACATTTCGGTAGCCACTGATGGATGCGAAATTTGCCTATTGGTCCGCCTCGTTTCAACGAGCAGGAAAATGGTTCGCTTTGTCCCTCGCCCTTGGTACCCATGTTGTTGCCAACATAACTTACATGCTATCTTCTAACGTGCCCTGCCACCATCACTATGCAAGATGTCACCGTTCCTTCTACTTTTAACCCACATGGTGGGTTCATAACCCATATTTCCACAGGATCGAAACCTGACTCTCTTGTACACACCTGTTGCGAAAGTTATTCCTCGTGTTTGACACCGTATGTAATACGCGGGTCACCTTCCTAGAGATGATCTATTCTGGTATCAGACACAATACTTATTCCCGCTGCTCTAAATCCCTTTTCATGCCCTATTACAGGCGTCGAATAATTGCCTATGCGCTTGAAACTTCTATTTTGCACCTACTTACTTTTCTCTCAATAATTTCTTAAGTTTCAATTCGAGAGTTACTTTCCGCCACCTTCCTCGATATTATCTACCAGATAAGGAACCTTGTAGAGGTCCATCCTTTCGAAGCTACCCCTTATCCTTTCCGTAAGTACGATGGAGATCCTAAAGGAAGGACGACAACTTCATCATGATGCATTGAAGCAGAGAAATGAAGACATCAACGTCGGGATCAACTTCTTCGAGAAGGGCAACCAAGAACGAGAAGATCTGTTAGAACTTCGTTACCAGACCTTTCCCCCTACTCTACCTCTTAAATCCCAGGACGAGATTTCTTGTAGTGGAGGAGATTTGTAACACCCTTAAAGTTATGCTACAGTAACCTCACCCTAATGATGCCATGTCATCAAAATTATTTGGCGAAACCTCACTAGAACCCAGTTCGAATTCAAATTTAAATTGCATGTCAAAGTTTTAATTATTCAAACAATAAAACAAAAATGTTCGATGAGTTGCAAATATTCACTAGGTAACTGTCATGTAGGAACCAACGTCTTTTGAAATAATTAAATGACATTAAACTATTTCAAACAGCGCAACCAGCATTAAACAAACATATTTAAATTTGAAAGTAAAGTTGAACAGTTCCAATTTGACCTCAAACTTTTTCTGAAACCCTTTCGTGTTGACTAGAATTTATGTGCAAAGTTTCATATTAAGCAAGAATCATTTGCTAGGAAAAAGAAATAGAAAATAGAGTTGAAGCATTATAACAGAAATTAGAAAAAAAGGAAAAACAGCTGAAACCTACTATGCTATTTGGGTCGTAAGTCTACAATGGCAGCCCAGCTCAACCCCCCTGTTTTCTTCCTCCTCCTGTTCACAGGGGATCGTGGCACCGCATCCGCGGCACCATGGCCGGTCGTGGCCACGTGCCAGCGATCCGGCCCGGCCCCCTGTCCGCCAATAAGATGCCCTCCCCCTCGACGCCAAACGAACCCTAGCACCCCACTTCCCCCTTTCCCCTGCTCGCTCTCTTTTCCCCGCGTGAAACCGCCGCTATCGTCGCCATGGCCGCGACCACCGTGCTCCCCGCACTGCGAGAAGGCGTCCAGGAGAACCGCCACGGTCCACTTCGTCCATCCTGAGGACCGAATCAAGCGGGGACGACCCGTACACTCGCCATCACCACCATCTTCATCTTGTACATCGTCGTCGTCCGCCGTCGATTCCTGCCAGTCCAGTCCACCTCCGGCCTCCCCAACCTCGCCATCGAGCTCGCAGTGAGCTTCTCCTCCATATCCCCCTGTTTTCCCCTTTGGTTCGACGCCGTAGACTGCTTGGCCCGTCCGTGCCCATGGTCGCGCCCGCACGTGTGTGCTGCTCCAGCGTAAGCCCCTGCCCACGGCCCGCGCGCCTAGCCTCGCCCCCGCTGGCGCCCGTCACGCCCCTGCATCGCCGCTTCGGGACGAGGCCGCCCTCGTCCTGCTCCATCTGGTCGCGCGCCGCCGCATCCCGCGCCACCGCCTCCCGCTTCGCTCGCGCCGCCACCGCCCGTACAGCCGCTGCTCTGTTTTAGCTGCTGCTGCTACTTGTTGCCGTGCTGCCCTGCTCCACTAGTTGTTGTTGCTAGCTACTGCTACCGCCGGTTGCTACTGCAACAGGCCATGACCACTACCATACCATGGCCGAGTGTGTTGTGTGGTGTGCGTGCGTGTTCTGGGTATGAGGCCGGCCCTATCCAGATTAGTTAGTACTACTAATTAGATTAGTTTAGGGCTGCTACTTTATATGTTAAATAGCCTATGGGTTTGTGACAAGTGGTCCCTCACACTAAATAACCCATTAGTTTTTTTTGCGGGTAAATAACCCATTAGTTAAAAGTCCAGTCAATGACATGTGGGACCAACCGTTAGATCAATATGCTAAAATTAGATTAAAAGATCTAAGTCAATGACATGCGGACCCACATGCACTGTTCACTTTGACCGGTCAAGGATGACTAGGCAGTTTACTTGGTCCCACTAGTCAGCCACTGGTTGGGTACACTTCTGGGTGTACCAAATAATTATCCTATTATTTTCAAAATAATGATAATTATAAAAATTAAAAGAAATGAGTTAAACTTTGAAAAATCATATAAAATAATCTATAAGTCAGATGAAAATAATTTATATATGAAAATTGATCAAAAAAATATGACGAATCCGAATATGCCATCTATTCATCTGTTAGATGCCCCTAGCATAGCGAACATGGATCCGTCCCCTTTGATTCATCTGTCCGAAAAATGCCAAATGATACGTCTCCAACGTATCTATAATTTTTGATTGTTTCATGCTATTATATTATCAACTTTGGATGTTTATGGGCTTTATTATACACTTTTATATTATTTTTGGGACTAACCTATTAACCCAGAGCCTAGTGCCAGTTTCTGTTTTTTCCTTGTTTTAGAGTATCGCAGAAAAGGAAAATCAAACGGAATCCAATTGACCTAAAACTTCACGGAAGTTATTTTTGGAAGGAAAGCAACCCGGGAGACTTGGAGTCCACGTCAAGGAAGCGTCGAGGAAGCCACGAGGTAGGGGGCGCGCCCACCCCCCCTGGGGGCGCCCTCCACCCTCGTGGGCCCCTCGTGGCTCCCTTGAAGTACTTCTTCCTCCTATATATCTCCATATACCCTAAAACTATCGGGAGCAGAATAGATCGGGAGTTCCGCCGCCAGAAGCCTCCGTAGGCACCAAAAACCAATCTAGAGCCGTTCCGGCACCCTGCTGGAGGGGGCAATCCCTCTCCGGTGGCCATCTTCATCATCCCGGTGCTCTCCATGACGAGGGAGTAGTTCTCCCTCGGGGCTGAGGGTATGTACCAGTAGCTATGTGTTTGATCTCTCTCTCTCTCGTGTTCTTGAGGTGGTACGATCTTGATGTATCGCGAGCTTTGCTATTATAGTTGGATCTTATGATGTTTTCTCCCCCTCTACTCTCTTGTAATGGATTGAGTTTCCCCTTTGAAGTTACCTTATCGGATTGAGTCTTTAAAAATTTGAGAACACTTGATGTATGTCTTGCCGTGCGTATCTATGGTGACAATGGGATATCACGTGACTCACTTGATGTGTGTTTTGGTGATCAACTTGCGGGTTTTGCCCATGAACCTATGCATAGGGGTTGGCACACGTTTTTGTCGTGATTCTCCGGTAGAAACTTTGGGGCACTCTTTGAGGTTCTATGTGTTGGTTGAATAGATGAATCTGAGATTGTGTGATGCATATCGTATAATCATACCCACGGATACTTGAGGTGAGATTGGAGTATCTAGGTGACATTAGGGTTTTGGTTGATTTGTGTCTTAAGGTGTTATTCTAGTACGAACTCTAGGGCTGTTTGTGATACCTATAGGAATAGCCCAACGGATTGATTGGAAAGAATAACTTTGAGGTGGTTTCGTACCCTACCATAATCTTTTCGTTTGTTCTCCGCTATTAGTGACTTTGGAGTGACTCTTTGTTGCATGTTGAGGGATAGTTATGTGATCCAATTATGTTATTATTGTTGATAGGACTTGCACTAGTGAAAGTATGAACCCTAGGCCTTGTTTACTATCATTGCAATACCGTTTATGCTTACTTTTATCATTAGTTACCTTGCCATTTTTATATTTTCAGATTACAAAAACTATTATCTACCATCCATATACACTTGTATCACCATCTCTTCGCCGAACTAGTGCACCTATATAATCTACCATTGTATTGGGTGTGTTGGGGACACAAGAGACTCTTTGTTATTTGGTTGCAGGGTTGCTTGAGAGAGACCATCTTCATCCTATGCCTCCTACGGATTGATAAACCTTAGTTCATCCACTTGAGGGAAATTTGCTATTGTCCTACAAACCTCTGCACTTGGAGGCCCAACAACGTCTACAAGAAGAAGGTTGTGTAGTAGATATCACCAAACGGTAGGAAAACATTCTCGGATGTTTTCCCTCTTCGTATGCAACGTGTAGCATTGCGTTTGGTCACCCTTAGCACCATGTTTTGCTTTGTCATGCTTTGTGTTGCTTTGTTTTCTCTATTATTTATTTGTGTTCCCCCCCTCCATTACTTATTTCCGGTAGACCTCGAGACCGCCGCCGATACCCCCATGATTGACTACATCGACGACGACCACTCCTTGCCGGAGCAACCAGGCAAGCCCCTCCCTTGATCAACCCGATATCAACTATTCCATCTCTCTACTGCTTGCATTAGAGTAGTGTAGCATGTTACTGCTTTCGGTTAATCCTATTCTGCTGCATTGTCGTCTTTGCTACTACTGTTGTTACCTTTACCTGCAATCCTAAATGCTTAGTATAGGATGCTAGTTTATCATCAGTAGCCCTACATTCTTGCCCGTCTGCCATGCTATACTATCGGGTCGTGATCACTCGGGTGGTGATCACGGGTATATACTTACATACATATTTTATGATACATGTGGTGACTAAAGTCGGGTCGGCTCGTAGAGTACCCGCGAGTGATTCATGGATTGGGGGCTGAAAGGACATTTGTCCCGACGGCCCTCTGGGTGGATCTTTGTGGTGGAGCGACAGGGCAGGTTGAGACCACCTAGGTGAGAGGTGGGTCTGGCCCTGGTCGGCGTCCGCGGTTACTTCCAAATAACATGCTTAATGAGATCTTGGTATTTGATATGAGTCTGGCTACGAGCCTATACGCACTAACCAACTACGCGGGAACAGTTATGGGCACTCGACATCGTGGTAGCAGCCGAAGCTCTTTTGTCGTCAGCGACGGAGGGGCGCGCGCCGGATTGTACCGTAAGCCTGCGCTTGTATTAAGGGGGCTAGGTCTGCTTCCGTCCGCCCTCATAATGTGAAGGAGTGCAATGGGCGATCGGCCCAGACCCCTGCGCGCTTAGGATTTAGACCGGCGTGCTGACCTCTCTGTTGAGTCTAGGTGGGGCTACGACGTGTTGATCTTCCGAGGCCGGGCATGACCCAGGAAAGTGTGTCCGGCCAGAGGGGTCAAGCATGTTGGGCAATGTGGTGCACCCCTGCAGGGAATTTTATCTACTCGAATAGTCGTGTCCCTCGATAAAAGGACGACCCGGAGTTGTACCTCGACCTTATGACAACTAGAATCGGATACTTAATAAAATGCACCCTTTCAAGTGCTAGATACAACCCGGTGATCGCTCTCTCACAGCGCGACAAGGAGAGGATCGTCGGGTAGGATTATGCTATACAATGATACTTGGAGAACTTACTAGCTACTCTCTTCTATATGCTTCAAGATGGAGGCTGCTAGAAGCATAGTCTTCGCTAGGACTAGCTATCCCCCTCTTATTCTGGCATTCTGCAGTTCAGTCCACAAATACTACCCATTTCATTGATACCATTGCATATGTAGTGTAGATCCTTCCTTGCGAGTACTTTGGATGAGTACTCACGCTTGCTTTGCTCCCTCTTTTCCCCCTTTCTATTCTTCTCGGTTGTCGCAATCAGATGCTGGAGCCTAGGAGCCAGACGCCACCTTCGACGACTCCTACTACATCGAGGGTGCCTACTACAACATGCAGACCGCCAACAGCGACCAGAAGTAGTTTAGGGGGATCCCAGGCAGGAGGCTTGCGCCTCTTTTGATCTGTATCCCCGTTTGTGATAGCCATCTTATGGCAACTTGTTTAACTTATGTCTGTACTCAGATATTGTTGCTTCCGCTGACTCGTCTATGATCGAGCACTTGTATTTGAGCCCTCGAGGCCCCTGGCCTGTATTATGATGCTTGCATGACTTATTTATTTTTAGATTTGTGTTGTGATATCTTCCCGTGAGTCCCTAATCTTGATCAGACACGTTTGCATGTATGATTAGTGTATGATTGAATCGGGGGTGTCACAGTGGCCCAATCCTTTTTGTAGCAAAGGACAAGCCTGGATGAACTCTTATATAAAGCAAAGCGCTCCCGAGGACACATGGGAATTGTTGTCAAGTTAGTTTTCATCATGCTCATATGATTCACGTTCGTTACTTTGATAATTTGATATGTGGGTGTGATAACCCACAAGTATAGGGGATCACAACAGTTTTCGAGGGTAGAGTATTCAACCCAAACATATTGATTCGACACAAGGGGAGCCAAAGAATATTCTCAAGTATTAGCAGCTGAGTTGTCAATTCAACCACACTTGGAAACTTAATATCTGTAGCAAAGTATTTAGTAGCAAAGTAATATGATAGTAGTGGTAATGGTGGCAAAAGTAACGGTTTTGGTTTTATAGTGATTGTAACAGTAACAACAAAAAATTAAATAAGAAAATATCAATATATGAAAAGCTCATAGGCAACGGATCAGTGATGGATAATTATGTCGGATGCGATTCCTCATGCAATAGTTATAACATAGGGTGACACAGAACTAGCTCCAGTTCATCAATGTAATGTAGGCATGTATTTCGAATATAGTCATACGTGCTTATGGAAAAGAACTTGCATGACATCTTTTGTTCTACCCTCCCGTGACAGCGGGGTCCTATTGGAAACTAAGGGATATTAAGGCCTCCTTTTAATAGAGTACCGGACCAAAGCATTAACACATAGTAAATACATGAACTCCTCAAACTACAGTCATCACCCGTAAGTGTCCTGATTATTGTCACTTCGGGGTTAACGGATCATAACACATAATAGGTGACTATAGACTTGCAAGATAGGATCAAGAACTCACATATATTCATGAAAACATAATAGGTTCAGATCTGAAATCATGGCACTCGGGCCCTAGTGACAAGCATTAAGCATAGCAAAGTCATAGCAACATCAATCTCAGAACATAGTGGATACTAGGGATCAAACCCTAACAAAACTAACTCGATTACATGATAAATCTCATCCAACCCATCACCGTATAGCAAGCCTACGATGGAATTACTCACGCACGGGGGTGAGCATCATGAAATTGGTGATGGAGGAAGGTTGATGATGACGATGGCGACGGATTCCCCTCTCCGGAGCCCCGAACGGACTCCAGATCAGCCCTCCCAGGAGAGTTTAGGGCTTGGCAGCGGCTCCGTATCGTAAAACGCAATGAATCCTTCTCCCTGATTTTTTTCTCCCCGAACACAAATATATAGAGTTAGAGTTGAGGTCGGAGGAGCACCAGTGGGCCCACGAGGCAGGGGGCGCGCCCAGGGGGTAGGCGTGCCCCCCACCCTCATGGATAGGGTGTGGGCCCCCTGGCCTTAATTTTTTCGCCAGTATTTTTATATATTCCAAAAATAATCTCCGTTGATTTCCAGGTCATTCCAAGAACTTTTATTTCTGCACAAAAATAACACCATGGCAATTCTGGTGAAAACAGCGCCAGTCCGGGTTAGTTTCATTCAAATCATGCAAGTTAGAGTCCAAAACATGGGCACAAGTGTTTGGAAAAGTAGATACGTTGGAGACGTATCAACTCTCCCAAGCTTAAACCTTTGCTTGTCCTCAAGCAATTCAGTTGACAAACTGAAAGTGATAAAGAAAAACTTTTACAAACTCTGTTTGCTCTTGTTCTTGTAAATATGTAAAGCCAACATTCAAGTTTTCAGCAAAGATTATGAACTAACCATATTCAAAATAACATTTAGGTCTCATGTTTACTCATATCAATGGCATAATCAACTAGCGAGCAATAATAATAAATCTCGGATGACAACACTTTCTCAAAACAATCATAATATGATATAACAAGATGGTATCTCGCTAACCCTTTCTGAGACTGCAAAACATAAATGCAGAGCACCCCTGAAGATCAAGGGCTGACTGGAAATTTTAATTCATGGTAAAAGAGATCCAGTCACAATCATACTCAATGTAAAGTAATAGTAATATATGCAAATGATAGTGGTGCTCTCCAACCGGTGCTTTTTAATAAGAGGATGATGACTCAACATAAAAGTAAATGGATAGGCCCTTCGCAGAGGGAAGCATGGATTTGTAGAGGTGCCAGAGCTCGGTTTTGAAATAGAGATGAATAATATTTTGAGCGGTATACTTTCATTGTCAACATAACAACCGAGAGATCTCGATATCTTCCATGCTACACACATTATAGGCGGTTCCCAAGCAGAATGGTAAAGTTTATACTCCCCCACCACCAACAAACATCAATCCATGGCTTGCCCGAAACAACGGGTGCCTCCAACTAACAACAATCCTGGGGGAGTTTTGTTTGCAATTATTTTGATTTGATTTGAGCATGGGACTGGGCATCCCGGTGACCAGCCATTTTCTCATGAGCGAGGAGCGGAGTCCACTCCTCTTGAGAATAACCCGCCTAGCATGGAAGATACAGACAACCCTAGTTGATACATGAGCTATTCAAGCATACAAAACAAAATTTCATTTGAAGGTTTCGAGTTTGGCACATACAAATTTACTTGGAACGGCAGGTAGATACCGCATATAGGAAGGTATGGTGGACTCATATGGAATAACTTTTGGGGTTTATGGAAGTGGATGCACAAGCAGTATTCCCGCTTAGTACAAGTGAAGGCTAGAAAGAGACTGGGAAGCGACCAGCTAGAGAGCGACAACAGCCATGAACATGCATTAAAATTAATCAACACTGAATGCAAGCATGAGTAGGATATAATTCACCATGAACATAAGTATCATGGAGGCTATGTTGATTTTGTTTCAACTACATGTGTGAACATGTGCCAAGTCAAGCCACTCGAATCATTCAAAGGAGGACAACACCCTATCATACCACATCACAACCATTTTAATAGCATGTTGGCACGCAAGGTAAACCATTATAAACTCCTAGCAAATTAAGCCTAGCATAAGCAACTATAATCTCTAATTGTCATTGCAAACATGTCTCATTCGTAATAGGCTGAATCAGGAATGATGGACTAATCATATTTACAAAAACAAGAGAGGTCGAGTTCATACCAGCTTTCCTCATCTCAACCAGTTCATCATATATCGTCATTATTGCCTTTCACTTGCACAACTGAATAGTGTGGATAATAATAATCGTGCACGTGCATTGGACTAAGCTGGAATCTGCAAGCATTCAACTCAGGAGAGAAGACAAAGTAATATGGGCTCTTTGTTAGATCAACAATAATGCATATGAGAGCCACTCAACATTTTCATTAAGGTCTTCTCCTCTCGCCCCCCAAAGAAAAGAAAAGAAACAAAACTATTTACACGGGAAAGCTCCCAACAAGCAAAAGAAGAACGATAAATCTTTTTGGGTTTTCTTTTTAATTACTACTACAAGCATGGAAAGTAAACTAACTAAAAGCTACAGCTAATTTTTTTTGTTTTTCTTAAAGTTTTTCAAGCACACAAGAAGAAAGCTTAAAAAGAAAATAAACTAGCATGGATGATAAAATGGAAAAGTATGAGCATCGACAACTGGCATGAGTGTGTGAACATAAATGTAATGTCGGTGAGAAATACGTACTCCCCCAAGCTTAGGCTTTTGGCGTACGTTAGTCTGTGCCCATGGATCGTACTAAGGAGGGTCTTCGGGGTGCCACTGATTAGCGATCTCCTCCGGATCCCACTGATAAACAGACTGACGGTGAGGATCAGATAGTGGCTCCGGCTCTGGAGCTGATGTCAGGCTCTGGTATGCCTAAACGGCTTCCAGCAGAATAAGGTACCTGCCTGAAAATATGTCAAACAAAGAGGGAGCAGGCAAGGTAATAGTCTCAACGTGTTTCTTATCAAACATCAGTCTATATTTAAGCATCTTCTTCTTATTCTTAACAATAAAATCATGTGCTAACATGATCTTATAATCTAGCAAAATATGAGGCAGCATCTTTTCCTCTTTCTCATAATGCCTAATAGGTATGTTAAAGTGTGCAGCAAGGCGCGAGGCGAAGATGCCTCCCAAGATGGGACCCTTTGTACGATTCAGATTTAACCGTATAGTACCAATAGCGCCTAAACTGAAAGTGGTATCACGAAACAAAGCATGGCGCAGAATAACAATATCAGGGGCACTAAGATTTCCATAGTTCCTGCAACCAATTAAGCATCTGCTAGCAAATATTGCAAAGTAACGTAGAGCAGGAAAATGTATGCTAGTGATTCTTGCATCGAAACTTTCCTCGTTTCCCCTACAACAATTGTATCACTAAATCCCTCCCCATCATTATGATGTGGTTCCTCTATGCTGCCCTCAAAGGGTATCCTACAAACCCGGCAAAAATCATAAAGCGACATCTCCTTATGATCATCATATAAATAAAATTCCACCAAAGGTGGTGATCTCCTAGCATGGAAATGAAAATTTTGCACAAAAATATTAGTGAGTAAGAGATACTGTTCGCATTGGTCGTGGAGGGAGTCGGTGAGGCCTGCATTCTCAGCCAAATAATAAAAATCTTCATGAATCTCGGCTTCTCTCAAGAACTCATCACAAGGCCATTCACATGGCCGAACCTCCACCACACAAGGGAGATTATACTTGGGCTTCTTATTCTCTTCACTTTGCTTATCCTTAGAGCTTCAGCTCGATGAGCCCCTCAAAAATCTCTTCATCTTTTTCTGAAAATTTATGAAATTTTTAGTAACTTAAAATAAAAGTGAACCAAACTAAACAAAATTGATAGCAACTACTCCTACAAGTGCCTAGAGGCTATATCATGCATTAAAACTACTTTTGACCACATAAATTTGACATGCAAGCTCAAGAACAGGGTCACCTAAGCAGCAAAAAATTGCAATAAATAAAGCAATAGAACAAAAACTAATTGGGCCATTGGAGGAGTCACATACCGAAGAACAATCCCCAAAGCAGATTTGTGAATGGAGCTTTGAGCAAGGAGATCGAAAATGGCAGCAAGATGAGCAAGAACTCGGGTTTAAGCTGGTGGATGATTTTTTTCTGGAGCAAGACGAAGTGTGTGGGTGCAAGGATAAGTGGAGGGGACCCATGTGGGGTCCACGAGGCAGGGGGCACGCCCAGGGGGTGGGCACGCCCTCCACCCTCGTGGGCACATGGTGGGTCCCCCTGGTGTGTTCTCAGTGCCAATAATTCTTAAATATGCTAGAAAAAATCATATTTCACTTTCAGGACATTTGGAGAACTTTTATTTTCGGGGTATTTTTTATTGCAAGGATAATTCAGAAAACAGACAGAAAATACTATTTTTGCTTTATTTAATATAAATAACAGAAAGTAAAGGAGGGTACAGAAGGTTGTGCCTTCTAACTTTATACATCTCATGCTCATCAAAAGGAATCCACTAACAAGGTTGATCAGGTCTTGTTAACAAACTCATTTCGAATAACATGAAACCGGAGAAATTTTTAATAACATTAGGTTACCTCAAC
Source organism: Triticum aestivum (assembly GCF_018294505.1). Lineage (NCBI taxonomy): Eukaryota > Viridiplantae > Streptophyta > Magnoliopsida > Poales > Poaceae > Triticum > Triticum aestivum. The sequence continues at coordinate 131,878,750 of NC_057797.1, read as the reverse complement.
GGGGATATGCACATCCCCAACAATAAGAATATTATATTTATTCTTGATAGTAGGAACAGGAAATTCAGAACCTCTAATAGTGATTGTTGAAAATTTTCCAATAGAATTGATACTATGGACTTGAGGTTGTTTCCTCGGAAAGTGTACCGTATGCTCATTACCATTAACATGAAAAGTGACATCGCCTTTCTTGCAATCAATAACAGCCCCTGCAGTATTCAAAAATGGTCTACCAAGGATAATCGACATACTATCGTCCTCGGGAATATCAAGAATAACAAAGTCCATTAAAATAGTAACGTTTGCAACCACAACAGGCACATCCTCACAAATACCGACAGGTATAGCAGTTGATTTATCAGCCATTTGCAAAGATATTTCAGTAGGTGTCAACTTATTCAAATCAAGTCTACGATATAAAGAGAGAGGCATAACACTAACACCGGCTCCAAGATCACATAAAGAAGTTTTAACATAGTTTCTTTTAATGGAGCATGGTGTAGTTGGTACTCCTGGATCTCCAAGTTTCTTTGGTATTCCACCCTTAAAAGTGTAATTAGCAAGCATGGTGGAAATTTCAGCTTCCAGTATCTTTCTTTTATTAGTAACAATATCTTTCATGTATTTAGCATAATGGTTCATTTTAAGCATATCAGTCACACGCATACGCAAAAAGATAGGTCTAATCATTTCAGCAAAGTGCTCAAAATCCCCATCATCATTTTTCTTGAATGGTTTAGGAGGAAAAGGCATGGGTTTCTGAAACCATGGTTCTCTTTCCTTACCGTGCTTCCTAGCAACAAAGTCTCTCTTATCATAACATTGATTCTTTGATTGTGGGTTATCAAGATCAATAGCAGGTTCGATCTCTACATCATTATAATTGCTAGGTTGAGCATCAACATGAACATCATCATTAACATTATCACTAGGTTCATGTTCATTACCAGATTGCGTTTCAGCATCAGAAATAGAAATATCATTGGGATTCTCAGGTGTGTCAACAACAGGTTCACTAGAAGCATGCAAAGTCCTATCATTTTTCTTCTTCTTCTTAGAAGAACTAGGTGCATCAACATTAATTCTCTGAGAATCTTGCTCAATTCTCTTAGGGTGGCCCTCGGGATACAAAGGTTCCCGAGTCATTTTACCCCCTCTAGTCATAACTCTAACAGCATTATCATTTTTCTTATTATTTAATTCATTGAGCAAATCATTCTGAGCCTTAAGTGCTTGTTCTACTTGAGTGGTAACCATAGAAGCATGTTTACTAATAAGTTTAAGTTCACATTTAACTCTAGACATATAATCACTCAAGTGTTCAAGCATATCAACATTGCGTTTCAATTGTCTACCAACATAAGCATTGAAGTTTTCTTGTTTAACAATAAAATTATCAAACTCATCTAAGCATTGGTTAGCAGACTTATAACGAGGAATATCACCTTCATCAAATCTATAGAGAGAATTTACCTTTAGTACCCGTGTCGGGTTATCAAAACCATGTATTTCTTCAATAGGTGGTAAATTCTTAACATCTTTCACCTTTAATACCTTTTTCTTTCATAGATTTCTTTGCCTCTTGCATATCTTCAGGACTGAGAAATAGAATACCCCTTTTCTTCGGAGTTGGCTTAGGAGTTGGTTCAGGAAGTGTCCAATCATTTTTCATTACTCAACATATTATTCAATAGCAACTCGGCTTGATCAACAGTTCTTTCCCTGAAAACACAACCAGCACAACTATCCAGGTAGTCTTTGAAAGCATCGGTTAGTCCATTATAAAAGTTATCAAGTATTTCATTTTTCTTGAGAGGATGATCAGGCAAAGCATTAAGTAATCGGAGAAGCCTCCCCCAAGCTTGTGGGAGACTCTCTTCTTTAATTTGCACAAAATTATATATTCCCTTAAGGCAGCTTGTTTCTTATGAGCTGGGAAATATTTAGCAGAGAAGTAATAAATCCTATCCTGGGGACTACGCACAGAAACAAGATCAAGAGAATTAAACCATGTTTTAGCACCACCCTTTAATGAGAACGGAAATAACTTAAGGATAAAGTAATAGCGAGTTTTCTCATCATTAGCACTACAAAAAAATACACTTCCATGATGATACATGTTTGTCACAGTAGGTCACGTTTTTTGTCATGCATGTACATCCATGACGAGTTTATGACAGAATCAAGATAGTCATACCTGTGTTGTCGTAGAAGTGTTCCATGACATTACCAAAATTATCATCATGGAAGTGTCCACTTCCTTGACGATAAATCGCGCGTCACAGAAGTGCTTTCGTCAAGGGTGACCGACACATGGCATCCACCGTAACGGAACGTTGTTAAGCTATCGGGTCGGATTTTGGATCCGATAACCCGTTAACAGCCCTGACCAATGGGAAATTTCCACGTGTAAAATTCTGATTGGCTGAAGGGAACACCTGTCAGCTCGTCAGTGGCCAGATGTCGCCCGTCCATTGGAGGAGACATGCCTATGATACGTTGACACATGGCTGGGCCCAACGGAGGCCCATATAGGTTAAAAAGGCCAACCCAGTCAAAGGCTCATAGAACTTAATCAGGTACTAGTGGGCCAGCCCAATAACGGCCTGCTTAATAAAGGCCCATTTACGGGCCGAAGCCAGATCTGGCCCGTTAATTGTTCGCCCAATATTTGGGCCCATTTATGGCCTGAAGCCAGATTTGGCCCGTTAATTGTTCGCCCAATAGTTGGGACCATTTGCGGCCTGAAGCCGGATTTGGCCTGTTAATTGTTCGCCAAATATTTGGGCCCAACTACAGCCCACTGACTTTCGGCCTATTAGAGGCCTGATGTAGACATGGGTCCATTTCAGCCCGGTGTGACTTTCGGCCTGGGAATGGCCCGTGCTGCCCATGGGCCATATATGGTCTGACGGGACATCGATCCCACTAACAGCCCGTGCTAAAGGTGGCAACAGTTAAGCCCAACGTGACTTTGGGCCTGTTAAAGGCATGTCGCGTAATTCGGCCCGTTGATGCATGTGCTAAGCTTTCGGCCTCTTAAAGGCCCATGATATCAGTGGGCCAACTAAGGCCCGAGATATGTTTCGGCCTGGTAATGGCCCGTGAGCTAACTAGGCCCAAAACGGCCCGGTCTACATTTGGGCCTGCTGAAGGCCCGTCGACGACTAGTGAAAATTGAGGCCCAACGTGCATTTTGGCCTGCTAAAGGCCCGTGGTTTCATCTCGGCCGTAACAGGCCAGTACAATATTCAACCTATTAATGGCCCAACGCTACCTGGGCCAAACTAAGTGCTGGGTCGACAAAAGGCCCAACTAAAATATAGGCTGGTGTAAGTTTGGGCCTGGCGCAATGTGTGAAGGCCCCAATCATTCGGGCCCAAGAAAGACGCAGGCCGGCCCAATTGTGGCCCGCTAAAAACCTGGCTCGTTAGAGTCGAATGTTTCGGTCCGGTCGACTACATCTGATTTTTTTCAGATAGCGAATGATGGCACTAACTAGTAGGAATTAAGAACAAACCTACTCTATACAATAAAGAAATTACGGCATAGTAACTAAGAATAAACCTACACTATGCAATAAAGGATTTAAGGTATATTACATCCACTAGGCATCGAAGTTCGCCACCAGTGATCATAAAGCGCAACGAAGAAGCAGATTACAAAAACTGGGCACCATTGCAGTGTAACAAAGTAATACTGAACCAAGACCACTTCCAAGACAGTTCAAGAAAGGTTAGCCTTGCGGGGGAACTGCTGTGCAAGCTGCTGAGCAAGGCTGTGAGACCGGCCTAGCATGTCGGTCATAGCTTCCAGGTGTAGCTGTTTAGCGATGAGGTTCTCATTGGTGTTCTCCGCAATCTTTCTTAGAGATAGGACTTCAAGTTGAAGTTGAGTTGCAGAATGCCTTTCTGCTAGAACTTGGGACTGAAGAAGTCGAACTGATTCAGACAACGATGTAACATCCCAAAATTCTAAATTTTGGAATGTTATAAACAAATAGATAGATTTGATTGATTGCTGGATTGATTGTCTGAAAGTGAGTGAATTCGAAACTTTTGGAAGTTAAATGAGAGGGAATAAAAGGACTTTCCCAAACTTTCATATTTGCTTTCTGATCTCCATGAATTCAAATGCTTTTCAAACACAAAACCCTTGAGCGAAGATAACATGACTTCTTCCATTTAAAAATGAAAAGGGTGTTTGAAAAATAATTGAATTTCATTTGGAAATATTCCAATTCTGAAACTTTATGCGACTCAATGATTTTCACGAGAGAAGATAAAATGACTTCTTCAAATTATATGAAATATGAGTTGGAAGTTTCAGAGAATTAAATTCAAAGCCCCCTTTGAATTTATTTTCAATTTCGAATGTTATACGTTAGATCATCATGCATATCTTATTTTCTTGCATTTTGGTCGATCCTAGAAATTTCACGCAACTCAAGGACCTTCGGAGAGAGTTGGAGATTTCGTTATTTTCTTATTTGAGAGTTTTCTCGAATTGGAAAAAAGAGGATCATTTGATTTATTTATTTCATCTTCAATAATTTTTCCGGTGTCAAAATACATGAGAGAGGGAATAGTATGACTTTCCCAAAATATAGGAAAAATGAAGATTTAATAAATAGATCAAATTTTTGTTTTCCGGTGTTTGTTTGCGTTTTATTTGGATAGGGAAAATGCGCATTTTTGAAAATTTTATTTTAGGTCCGTAGAAAAGTTCATTTTGTTCGACTCATTTTTAGGAGTCAGGGAAAATTTACTTTAGATTTTTTGGAGCCCGTTTAGATTTTCTTTTCTGAGTTTTTTCTGCGCGCGAAATCTGTTAAAAAAAATTGGAGCAAGCCGGCCAGGCCAAGGCCCAGCCGGGCCAAATGCCACCGCCCCCAGCTGCCATGCGCCAGGCGCAAGGCAGGCGCCAGCGCCGCCGCCTCTTGCCTCGCCTCTAGTCCGGTTTGGACTAAGGTTTAGCCCCTCCCCTTTCCTTGTTTCATTTTCTTTAGTCCTACTCCGTTTATTCTTTCCTATTCCTAGTCTATTTCTTGTCCCCTACCCCAAGTCTCCTCACCCCTCCCCAATATAAATACCCCCACACCCCCCCTCTCCCCACACAAAATCCCAAGCCCCTCTCTTCTCTCCAAGCCGCGCCCCACCCCGCGCCTCTCACCCGCGCCGCGCCTCACCCGCCGGAGCCCTTCGCCGGAGACCTTGCCGGAGGTAGCCCCGCGCCGCATCTCTTCTTTTCATCGGATCGTTTTCTTCTAATCGTTCCGATTCTTTTCTTCTCTGCTAATTCGTTTTCTAGATCGGTTTTTCGTTTCGGTTTTCTTCTCCGAAACCCTAGACCGGATTCGTTTTCTTTTCCGATTTAGTTGCCTTTGGACCGTTCGCCGGACCGTTCGTCCTAACGAACGTGATCACCGGATTCTTCTAGGTTAACGAACGTCCGTTCGTTTAACCGTTCTTCTTTTTATTTTCGTCGGATTTATTCCGCGATCGCGATCTCAGATCCGATCTTCGTTCTAGTTTATCTTCTCGCCCGTTTATCGGAATCAGGTGATTCAAGCGCCTGGAGTTTCGTCTCGAAACCGCCGTTCCGTCTAATCAACTTAAACAAGTTTTTGCTACTGTAAAATTTTGACCTAGTTTCAACTTGCTAGAACCGAGTTGTTTTCTTTCGCCGTTTGTTTTCCGTCGTTTGTTCGGTTCATTCTTTCCTTGCAACCGGAGTTCTTAATTTGAACTTTCTGGTTCGTTCTCTCGTTCGAGTTTTACTTGTGCATTAGATGAGTACTTATTGTGTGGTTACTATTGTTTGCTTATGATAGATTGACCGGAGTGAGACGAGTAGATCTATCACGAGTTTTGAGTGTGAATCATCTTCATCAACATTGCAGGCAAGTTCACACTTTGATCATACCTTTTCTACAACCCATGTTTTATTGCATTAGATCAATCCTCACACCTTGCATGATTAGGATCTAATTAAATTGTGGGATGGGAAGTAGATGAGGTAGTACCTATCACCTGTTTTCTTTATGAAACCTTTGGGAGTTACTTCTATGTTTGCTTATTATGCCATGCTATGCTAGTAGACGTGGATTGGGTGAGTGATATCCATGACAGATGTGAGTTGATAATTTTAATGGTTTATCTAAGGTGGCAACTTAAACACACATCTGGGTGGATTGAGGCACCTGGAGTTACCAGGACTTGCCTGTTTTTTTGGAAATCCCGGGGTACCGTGTGATTTTCCTATGGACCGCCACCCAGGCTCAAAGGGATCATAAGATAATTCATACTAGTAAATTACGTGTGCAGCCACAAGCCATTATGGGCTCTGGCATAGTTGACTAAGTCGTGCGAACTCTTATAGTGGTGGACTAGCAGATGTAGGGGATGTAGGTGTACCGGTCCACCCATCGTAAGGTGCTAGCGCTTCTGAAAGACTATGTCTCGGTCATCCGTTTCTTAAACACCATGTAGTGCGAGAAACCAAGCGGAGGCGATCGAGTCTTGTGGGGAAAAGTGCACAAACCTCTGCAGAGTGTATAAACTAATCATGATTAGCCGTTTCCCCGGTTATGGACATCTTGAGTATCTAGTTCTTGGATTATCCTGTTGATATCATCATGTTACTTTAAATGAATATTGTTGGGTTTAATGATGTTACTTAATTGGGATTGAGAATGCTGTCAACCATTCTCAATGTTTAACAACCACCATGATAGTAATTAATTTTATTCCTTTGCAGTAGGGAAAAATTGGCTTTACGCAAAAACCTTAACCATATAGCTTTTCCACCAGCCAAATATGCATGTAGTGATAGTCATTATTCATTATTCTCTATGGTGTGAGTTTGCCAGTACATTCAATGTACTGACCCGTTTCGGGCTGCAACGTCTCATGTTGCAGGTTTCTTACGACGAGTAAGTGTTATGTTAGGGTTACGATTTCTACACTCAACTTTGCCGTAGGTGTTGATGGGAATCCACAACCTTGTTGCTTCCGCTATATGGATTGAGGTAATAGTATTTACGTTACTTTATACATGTGATTGACCTCTGCTATAAATCCTTCGAGTACTGTGTGTGTCAGCATACCGATCCAGGGATGACACGTAAGCACAGAGACTTGACCCATTCGGGTCGGGTCGCTACAAGATGGTATCAGAGCACATGTTGACTGTAGGACGTGACCCTAGAAACTGACAAGCCCATAGCAAATATTTTTCTCTACAACTTTCCCTTTCAAAAGATCTTTTACCTCTCTTCTCTTCTGAGCTTATTCAAAAAATTCTTTTAGTGAGACCATACCCCTTTCCCCTTTTGACCACTCGAGGATTCGACTGATGAGACCACTCCAAGAAGTACAGGATATCAGACAAGTAAGACCATTTGGAATGAAGAGGATTTTACCATACATTATGATTATGGAAACTACAGCTGTTGAAGACTCTGAAGACAAGTAGAATTTTAAGGCTCTGAAGAATCCCCAGATTTGTATGACCTAGGACTGCTACCCTTATGGAACTTGGCAGACTATGGAAGTTGTCAATACCCAATATCAAGGTGTATCGGAGAAAGACCAAAACATGGAGAATGGAGAACTCAAGGATTTGTCAAAAAAACCCTAAGGCAGGAGATATCAACTGGCAAGATAGCTCATGGCAATGACAAGGGCAAAAACACGGTTATCCGTGATGTCATCACCATTGATATTGTGGTCACTGAGCTGAGCTAAGCATGCATTCCTTCGGAAGGATTGGATGGTAGAAGGCTGATGGAGCATCTATCAACAAAGGATGCAGTTTTAAACTTAGCTGGTGTATCACCAAGATCTGGAGTAGTACATCAAGAAGTTTAAGGTGGAGCTCCAGGAAGTCATATTAGACAAGGAAGTATTTCATGAGGAACTCAGGATCCTGAAGATGAGAGTAGCCAAGCTAGAGAAGTAAAACCTCAAGATACCGGAAAATTGTCAAGAACTGAAGGACAGTATGACCATGGTTCATGTGAAGGATGTTGAAACCAGAAGTTTGAAATGCAACTCCGGAATATTCAAGGATGTCACGAGAGACTTCGCGTCAACAGAGATTGATCTGGCAAAAGAACTTGAGAAAGACAAGCATGATCGGAAGAAGCCATTGGAGGCATGAACAAGGTTTGAAGAATTTGGAGATGTTGAAGATTTATTGACCTTTAGAAGACCAAACCCCTGTTATATACCTACGTTAGATGCGACATTTGTGAGCTGTCATTTGTTTGATGTTTTTCGACAGCCACAATAAAAATCTGTATTTTCAAAACTTTTGTTTGTATTGTGTGTATCCCTCTCCCTCTCTCTTATCTCACCCCAAAACCCATGGACCCAATAGAGGATGAATGGAGATGAGCTTGTATTTTCGGGACCGACGAGTCAATTGGAGACAGACCGATGGATTCAGAACATGGAGGATCACATGGAGAACAACCCTATAGCCGGAAAGGATATGGCCCAGCATGCTCTTCAATGCTTTGAAAGAGGTGCTGCTACTTGGTGGAGGATGTACCAAACAATCAATGGATGGCAAGGAGTAACCACTTGGAAAGAATTTAAGTTGACTTTGCTAAAGTCTCAGCTTGTGTCCCAGAAGTTGAAGTCTTATGGAAAGGATATAAGGAAACCTTGTGCATGCAAGATTTGTGGAGAAATCGGACACACCCATAAAGAACACAAGGATGAATGCCCTAATTGTGAAGGAAGTCACCCAGCTGAAGAATGCCCAACTAGGTAGATCACTTGTTTCTTGTGTGAAGGGACTACCCACTATCCTGCTCAGTGTCACATTTACCCCATGGTACAAAGAACCATCCAGCAGAAGGAAGAAGCAATGAAAGGAGCTCTTATGGAAAGTTTAGAAGAACTTGTGATGAAGAAAGAGGTGGAGGACACACCCAAAGAAGAACCAATTAAACCCTACACCAAGTCATGCTATTCATGTGGAGAAGAAGGTCACATCTCCCAAAATTGTTTGAATGGGGATCTAGTAGAATTCCCGGCTGAGGAAGTAGAGTATGACCCACAGGAAATAGAAGCCCTGATTGGAATGGAAAAGTCCAAAAAGAGAAGTAGATTGGATTCCAGGAAGGATCTGAGTCATGTCACCTGTTATGGGTGCAAGGAGTCAGGGCACTACCTCAACAAATGCCCAAAAAGGAAACCTCGATACTTGTCAGAAGTAATATGTTTTAGTTGTAATAAAGCAAGGCACTTTGCCAGAGATTGTCCGAAGGAGAAGGAGACTTGTGATAAGTAGTTGAGTTTGTACCAGAAGAAATATAGTCGTAGTAGTGAGGACATTTTCCTTTATATTGAGGTGGTGAGTTGAGACTTGTAATGGAAAAGCAAGAGATTGTAATCATTGGAGAATGAATAAAGTAGCAACGTTGGTACTGATATGGATTTTATGAGTTGTTGCTCTATGAAGAAGGATTTTGACCATTTTGAGGATAAGAGAAATATGGTCTATGGAAGGTTTGTGCATTTTAAGGGTGGTAGTACCCTATAAGAACCATTGACCCCTGGAAAAGATAAGGATACTCCACTGAGTGGATTTCGGACAAAATGAATACGAGTTTTGTCTCGATATGTGTGATGCCCCAAGAGTATGTAGGATGAAGTTGGAGACCGTCAGTTGTTTGGACCAAAGGTGATCAAAGGAGTCAGAAGAGAATGTTAAGTTGATTCGAGATAGACTGAAGGTAGCTCAGTCCAGGCAGAAGAGTTATGTAGACTCAAAAGCTCAAGGAGGTAGTCTATGAAATTGGAGACAGAGCATGTCTTCATGTGTTCCCTCTACGAGGAGTTAAACGAATTGGAGTTAAGGTAAAAGTTAGCCCCGAGATTTGTAGGACCATACCGAGTTTTGGAGCGTATGAGAGAAGTGGCCTACAAGTTTGAGTTACCGGAAGGACCGTCAGGAGTTCAAGATGTGTTTCACGGTTCCCAGTTGAAGAAGTGCCATGCAGAGATGGCCAATATTCCCCTGTAAGGACGCTTGACCGTGGAAAGGATAATGATGTTCCACGAAGTGGAATATGGACGTCATAAGTATAAGTTTTTTTCTCGGTATGTGGAATAACCCACGAGGATGAAGAGATGGATTACTATTTGATATAAAGGAGGTATGATGTCGGAAATATGGATCAATGGAAATTCCATGATGAGTATGAGTAATCAGGTCCTAGTTTGGTGCCAATAAAAGGAAGGAAGACAGTACAATTGGATGGATTTAAGAATACTAGGAAGTTGGAGCAATGATCAGTTGCCCGATGATAAGTTCAAGGACTACAAGTGATGAGATGGGCCATAATCCACAGGCCCCAAGACCTGCCAAGAAGCAATGCACATTCTTGCTAAAGGAAAAAAAACCTGGAAGAGGATATACTTTGTCGACAAACGATTTTATAGGAGTTACGCAAAACCTGAGAGTTGTGAAGGAACGATAGATGGTTGTTTGGCTTGCAGAATCCATGGAATTATCCGAACTTGGTTCGTCGACAAGAGAAATTCTGCAATGCTTGTGAGGTTGACCGAGTGTTAGTATGCGAGATTCGCTAAACTGTATACATGGTAATGATTTAGGTGCGGGATGGATTGATCACCATACCGACTTACTCTTATTATTCGCCTTGCTATATGGGATGGTAAATCTGAGTGACTTACCTATAGTAGAGAGACGGCGATATTAAACCTTGTTTAAACCTTAGAATGGTATAAGTATTTTTCCCTTGTACACGGCAGTTGTGCCAACCGTAGGTTATACAGTGAGGATCAACCAAGACCCATTTCCTGCAGGAGAAACCAAAAATTGTTGACCACAATGAGATATCGATAGTTGTTTAGTTTTGGCGCCAGACCCGTCAGCTAAAGAAGACCCAGTTTCGGAATAACCTTACCAAGATGAAAGGACAGAAGAATTGAGGAAAAGGTTATGCCACTACCGGAAGAGCTCAGAGAAGGAATTTTCTCGAGGATTTGAGAAGACCGACACTGTCAAGAAAAAGGATGGAGTATATGAGTTTTGATAGAACAGTAATGATGTTTCTAAGGGTGGTAGCACCCCAGACCCCGATGATGATTGATGGATTTGAGGAGACCCCCAAACCCTAACCTTTTCTTGCTAGTCTCTCCGAATCTCGAGGACGAGATTCCTTTTAAGGGTGGTAGGTTTGTAACATCCCAGAATTCTAAATTTTGGAATGTTATAAACAAATAGATAGATTTGATTGATTGTTGGATTGATTGTCTGAAAGTGAGTGAATTCGAAACTTTTGAAAGTTAAATGAGAGGGAATAAAAGGACTTTCCCAAACTTTCATATTTGCTTTATGATCTCCATGAATTCAAATGCTTTTCAAACACAAAACCCTTGAGCGAAGATAACATGACTTCTTCCATTTAAAAATGAAAAGGGTGTTTGAAAAATAATTGAATTTCATTTGGAAATATTCCAATTCTGAAACTTTATGCGACTCAATGATTTTCACGAGAGAAGATAAAATGACTTCTTCAAATTATATGAAATATGAGTTGGAAGTTTCAGAGAATTAAATTCAAAGCCCCCTTTGAATTTATTTTCAATTTGGAATGTTATACGTTAGATCATCATGCATATCTTATTTTCTTGCATTTTGGTCGATCCTAGAAATTTCACGCAACTCAAGGACCTTCGGAGAGAGTTGGAGATTTCATTATTTTCTTATTTGAGAGTTTTCTCGAATTGGAAAAAAGAGGATCATTTGATTTATTTATTTCATCTTCAATAATTTTTCCGGTGTCAAAATACATGAGGGAGGGAATAATATGACTTTCCCAAAATATAGGAAAAATGAAGATTTAATAAATAGATCAAATTTTTGTTTTCCAGTGTTTGTTTGCGTTTTATTTGGATAGGAAAAAATGCGCGTTTTTGAAAATTTTATTTTAGGTCCGTAGAAAAGTTCATTTTGTTCGACTCATTTTCAGGAGTCGGGGAAAATTTACTTTAGATTTTTTGGAGCCCGTTTAGATTTTCTTTTCTGAGTTTTTTCTGCGCGCGAAATCTGTTAAAAAAAACTGGAGCAAGCCGGCCAGGCCAAGCCCCAGTCGGGCCAAAGGCCACCGCCCCCAGCCGCCGTGCGCCAGGCGCAAGGCAGGCGCCAGCGCCGCCGCCTCTTGCCTCGCCTCTAGTCCGGTTTGGACTAAGGGTTAGCCCCTCCCCTTTCCTTGTTTCGTTTTCTTTAGTCCTACTCCGTTTATTCTTTCCTATTCCTAGTCTATTTCTTGTCCCCTACCCCAAGTCTCCTCACCCCTCCCCAATATAAATACCCCCACACCCCCCCCTCCCCACACAAAATCCCAAGCCCCTCTCTCCTCTCCAAGCCGCGCCCCACCCCGCGCCTCTCACCCGCGCCGCGCCTCACCCGCCGGAGCCCTTCGCCGGAGACCTCGCCGGAGGTAGCCCCGCGCCGCATCTCTTCTTTTCATCGGATCGTTTTCTTCTAATCGTTCCGATTCTTTTCTTCTCTTCTAATTCGTTTTCTAGATCGGTTTTTCGTTTCGGTTTTCTTCTCCGAAACCCTAGATCGGATTCGTTTTCTTTTTCGATTTAGTTGCCTTTGGACCGTTCGCCGGACCGTTCGTCCTAACGAACGTGATCACCGGATTCTTCTAGGTTAACGAACGTCCGTTCGTTTAACCGTTCTTCTTTTTCTTTTTGTCAGATTTATTCCGCGATCGCGATCTCAGATCCGATCTTCGTTCTAGTTTATCTTCTCGCCCGTTTATCGGAATCAGGTGATTCAAGCGCCTGGAGTTTCGTCTTGCAACCGCCGTTCCATCTAATCAACTTAAACAAGTTTTTGCTACTGTAAAATTTTGACCTAGTTTCAACTTTCTAGAACCGAGTTGTTTTCTTCCGCCGTTTGTTTTCCGTCGTTTGTTCGGTTCATTCTTTCCTTGCAACCGGAGTTCTTAATTTGAACTTTCTGGTTTGTTCTCTCGTTCGAGTTTTACTTGTGCATTAGATGAGTACTTATTGTGTGGTTACTATTTTTTGCTTATGATATATTGACCGGAGTGAGACGAGTAGATCTATCACGAGTTTTGAGTGCGAATCATCTTCATCAACATTGCAGGCAAGTTCACACTTTGATCATACCTTTTCTACAACCCATGTTTTATTGCATTAGATCAATCCTCACACCTTGCATGATTAGGATCTAATTAAATTGTGGGATGGGAAGTAGATGAGGTAGTACCTATCACCTGTTTTCTTTATGAAACCTTTGGGAGTTACTTCTACGTTTGCTTATTATGCCATGCTATGCTAGTAGACGTGGATTGGGTGAGTGATATCCATGACAGATGTGAGTTGATAATTTTAATGGTTTATCTAAGGTGGCAACTTAAACACACATCTGGGTGGATTGAGGCACCTGGAGTTACCAGGACTTGCCTGTTTTTTTTGGAAATCCCGGGGTACCGTGTGATTTTCCTATGGACCACCACCCAGGCTCAAAGGGATCATAAGATAATTCATACTAGTAACTTACGTGTGCAGCCACAAGCCATTATGGGCTCTGGCATAGTTGACTAAGTCGTGCGAACTCTTAAAGTGGTGGACTAGCAGATGTAGGGGATGTAGGTGTACCGGTCCACCCATCGTAAGGTGCTAGCGCTTCTGAAAGACTATGTCTCGGTCATCCGTTTCTTAAACACCATGTAGTGCGAGAAACCAAGCGGAGGCGATCGAGTCTTGTGGGGAAAAGTGCGCAAACCTCTGCAGAGTGTATAAACTAATCATGATTAGCCGTGTCCCCGGTTATGGACATCTTGAGTATCTAGTTCTTGGATTATCCTGTTGATCTCATCACGTTACTTTAAATGAATATTGTTGGGTTTAATGATGTTACTTAATTGGGATTGAGAATGCTGTCAACCATTCTCAATGTTTAACAACCACCATGATAGTAATTAATTTCATTCCTTTGCAGTAGGGAAAAATTGGCTTTACGCAAAAACCTTAACCATAGAGCTTTTCAACCAGCCAAATATGCATGTAGTGATAGTCATTATTCATTATTCTCTATGGTGTGAATTTGCCAGTACATTCAATGTACTGACCCGTTTCGGGCTGCAACGTCTCATGTTGCAGGTTTCTTACGACGAGTAACTGTTACGTTAGGGTTACGATTTCTACACTCAACTTTGCCGTTGGTGTTGATGAGAATCCACAACCTTGTTGCTTCCGCTATATGGATTGAGGTAATAGTATTTACGTTACTTTATACATGTGATTTACCTCTGTTATAAATCCTTCGAGTACTTTGTGTGTCAGCATACCGATCCAGGGATGACACGTAAGCACAAAGACTTGACCCATTCGGGTCGGGTCGCTACAAACGAATTCTATGAGCTTGTCTGACTGTTAGTCTCAAGTAACTTGAACACCGCATCAAGACAAGGCTTTGGGTTGTCTCGCTATCTTCGAGATGTTTTGCCTTCTTTGCTGCAATATATGTTGGGTTTGTCTCACAACCTTCAGCAGACTTGTGCATGCCATCAGGCATATCACCCTGAAACAAAGCATAGAGATGAGAGGTTTTGCACGTGTATAAACAAAGATAATAACTGTTCTGTCAATTCTATCCAATTTCAAATTAGAAAATAAAGAGTAAGTTCAAAATATCAATAGCATAATTTGGCATTGTTCATAATGCGGGGAGCTTCACCACACTACTGGATTACCATGTCAACATAACAAGCATAGATGAAGGGCAAAGAAAATCATTGTATCTATTTTGGATAATGTGCATGGCATGTTGTTCATATCATCAGCCACATCAGTAAGATAAAACAGAAGATGACAAGGTGCAAACGTGGGCTGCTTCACCACACACTGGATTATAGATCCACAAAAACAAGCATACATATAGGGAGTATTAAGTAATGTGCATGGTATGAATAAGGAATTTTCTTTTGCAAGTAAAACTTAGAACTTACGGTTCTTACGAACATGAATTTTGGTAGAAACATCAAACTAAACAGCAGTAAACGATAGGGAGTATGAGCAAATTAAACAGCAGTTGAGGATAAAGGCTTTAGAAGGACTGACTTGCATTAACAGTTAACACCGGCTTTATAATGCCCTTCTCCATGTCAAGGGAAGGATAACTCAAGAATTTCAGCACAGAATCTTCTTCATAAGCATTGCATGTACTCTACATTTTGTAGAGAGTAATTATAGATATGATAATACTAGAAGGGATAGGGGATAATGAAGATAAGATGCATATTGATGCTACATAATCAACTACCAATCCCTGGAAGTACAAGCGTTACAGGACAAAATGTACTAACAAGAGCAATGGGCTACACTTCTGCACTGGCATTGTCTGTGTATTCTACTTGTTGGTAAGATTAAATATAGATCTAATCTTTTTTAGTAAATGGTGGGCGAGGGAGATAAGATGCAGAATGCTACAAAATGAACCAATCCCTCTTCCCATAATACAAGAGTGTTTTGAACACTGGTGTACTGTACAAAACATTCTTATATTATGGGACAGAGGGAGTAGCTGTTAATGTAAGTACAGTGATAGACCACGTTTGGTCCTTACAAGAGGACTGCAGAGCTAAACCTCTTCAAAAGCATTGGGTTGATTCTAAATTTATGTAAGAGTCCATACGGATCTTATAATGTCCACCAAATGGATGATTACGAGGCTAACATGTGCAGTGATGCTACATAATCAAAAAGCTATGAAAGTAAGTATGGTCATACAGGGCAAGAGGTACTCACAAGAGCAATGCAGTGTGCAGTATAGTTGCGAGATTCTGTGGTCCCTTGAGAACGAATGTTCTTCTGCTAACAGTTTTCGTACAAGTGAGACATTAAGGCAAATGCAGAAATGTAGTTCAAATTGTGATGTGATATCATAGACAGTACCTTATGCTGCAGCCGAGACCAACGTGTAACAAGATTATTCTAGTCACCGTCAGATAAATGTAGCACCGAAGACTTTACAGAAATTTCATTCAGAGGCTTGCCATCGAAGTGTGCTTGCCTCAGGTAGGAGCGATACTTCATCAATGAGTGCTTGAAAAGCGCAACAAACCCTTGCTCGTCATCACAATCCAGTTTGCTCCTTGCCTATTTAAAAGAATGAAATCTTGTGTCTTCTGTTAGTAGAAACATATGTAGTAATGACCATGAATAACATTAGTACATTACTTACGCGTAAGTTGCGGAGGAAGACTGGAAATTGTTCTGTCTCTACGGTATAATCTTTCCATGAAGGAAAGATGCGCACAAAGTTCCTGACAACAACATAAGCTTCATCTTCTAAACTGGGAAGAAGTGGAACAGGGGTCCTATTTGCTGCAATTGGGGCTCTCTCTAGTTCGAAAAGGGATTTGGCAAATGGATTTGGTGTACTCTTTGTTGGAATGGGGGTTTTGCATCATACAGCTAGTGCTATGTCAACTGGCATAATCATATTGTTTGCTGTAGTTGGGGTCTGCTGAGTTGGGGCATCAGAAATGACCAGTGTAGTAGGGCTAGAGTCTGCTAGAGTTGGGGTATTTTGTGGGTCAGGTGATATTGCAACTACACCTAATGGGCTATTTGATTTATCAGGTGCCACTACCTTTTCCAAATACTTTGCTTGTGCTCCTCCACGATCAGCAATCGCCCTCTTCCTTTTGAACGTCTGATACACAAGAACAACATTTGAATGGATAAATATGGTATGATGACAGATGGAATATGTACTGAAATGGATAGGCAGGGCGTATTCACATACACGATGTGTAAACTAAGCTAATGGCAGTTCAACAAAGTAGAAGCAATGCAAAGCATCAGTTGCAAGATATGTGCGAGCAATGTAACCTTGGAAAGTTCGAGCAAGTACCTTGATGGGTGAATAAGATAGGCCATCTTCCTCTGACTCCTCCACTAGGGAGCTACATTGACTTAGGTCTCCCTCTAGCTCAGAATCACTGTTAGGATCATATTCTGAGCATGAATCTGCAGGTGGAGAGCGTTTGCATTCCATTGCATCCAGACTTGATTTCAGTCCCTTAATGCCAAGTTTGACAGCCATGGCATTGTTCTGCTTTATTCTTTTCATGCGCGCAAGCTCATAATCATTATGATGCCATTCAGAATCTAAGATTCATGAAAACATAAAAAGTAGTCAGATTATCTTTGGAATGCATTGCAGATTCAACTCGGAGAGTGTCTCCCTATAAACCCCTGCATATGCAAAGTTCACCTCCCCAACCGTGCTGACCAGACCACACACAAAAATACAAACCCCTTATGTCTCTATAACAGGCAGGCACACATTTCAAAACTGAAGTAGGAACACTAGAATCATATGAAATTTGTATTTGAACAAATAAACTAAGCAATTATGAGTGGCGTAATGTTTAGCTTCAAGGGTGGAGTGTTGGTAGTGCGACACAAAGCAAGTAGGCAGATTGTATTCCATGTAAAAGATCGAAACCTATGTAAAAGCTGGAAATGACACTTTCTTTCTATACAATGCAGTGTTCGTTACCCACACATGATGGAAGAGATCACATAGAGAAATACTATTCACTCATGTCTACGGTTCCAGTATTTAGAAACAGGGTGGTCCACCCTAAAAGAATATTGACAATTAAAGAAACCACCACGGAACCAACATGATCAATTAAACCCTAAGCATGATCAATTAAATCGTATTATGGTTGTGCCATGGCAGATTTGAAGCTGCAAACCAGAGAAATGATATTTAGCATCCATTGTTTGCTTTGAACTAAGAATTAAATTCTAAGAGCTGAAAAGAAAGTAGAGTAACCAAGTTAAGATCTATTTTCTGGTTGAGATCAAAAAGTAGAGGAGATATGAAGTACCACCTCTCTTGCGGCGCCGTGTAGGCATCGGGGGTGCGATGGCTGTCGGTGGCGTGGAAGCAGATCTACGATGGTAGACGGGTGCATCGGGGGATAAGTCCTGTTGCGGTGGAAGAGAAGGTCGTGTGAGCGGCCCCGACAAAGAGGACGACGGCGCCGATGAAGCGAGAGGACGTGATGCAAGGCTATTGGTCCGTTGCCATGGATGAGAACCGTCCATCTCTAGCAGTGGACGACGCGGTCTTGGTAGACGCTCCAGCATGGTGGAGGACGGTGGTGATGGATGTGGTGGAGGACGGCGGTGATGGATGGGGTGGCGGACGGAGGCTGGTGTGGGGATGGGGTGTTCTAGCGCAGACGGTGTATGAATGGGAAAATGGAGGGAGAGGTATGGGGAACCATGTTTTTGGGACGGGCCTGTCTGAAATATGGGAAAGTTATGAACTTAGCCCCCGTTTAAAATTTGGACATCTTGTCGGTTGGGGATAGGACGGTAATCTCGCATCTCGCCAATATTTGCCCAGAGCGTTTTCAGGCGAGGAGAGGGTGGTTGGCGCCCATGGTTGGCGCCCATGGTGTATGAACGGGGCTGACAGGTAGGGGCGGTTGTGTCATGTCTGAGTGAAGTTACAAACCTGCCCCTATTGAAAATATTTGCCTACATTGATTTCAGCCGAGTCGAGTTTGTTTTGCCGCCCACCGTGTATGAATGGGGAATGGAGGGAGAAACAGAGGTCTTTCAGACGAGCTTGAATCAAATGAGTTTTGCCGCCCATGTTTGACGCCCACCATGTCGGAATGGGCTCAGAGGCGGTCATGTCACATCTAATTGAAGTTACTAACCTACCCCTATGTAGAGCAGTGGAAATTGGGAAGATGGATTGTCCGTGTAATGGGTAGACAGTAATTTCCATCTCCTAAACACTTGGCTTCGGGCAGCCGACGTGGGAGTGGACATTTTGCTGCTTCTTTCGAATTTTGGGACAATAAGCATCCACGTTTACCCTGGCAACTAAATTCGAATCCATTTTGTATTCCTATATGAATCTTTATAAATCATTATATGTGTTTTTATATATCTTCAAAAGGACGACAAAGATGTATTCCACTGTCATATATGAATATGGTTTACAAATGCCGATACTCAAATTCAGAAACTAGAATCCAGTTTAAGGTGAATTCGAATATTTGGAACACTTCATGTCCAACTCAAATGCCACACGCAACATAATGTGTACTCCCATTTAGTATGTACACAAGCGATGTATCAAGATTCAAATACCGAGTCAATCAACCAAGAATGTACAGAACTAACAGACGTATAAACACTTATAGAGTATATGGATCAATAATACCAACTAACATACATAAGCCAGGCCGCTATACTTTTTTTGGCTACAACATTATCCTTTTTTTAGCCAGCATCTTCGCCCTTTCCGATGCGTGCCACTTATGGTCCATCTATACTACTACTATTGTTGAATGCACATTCAGCCTGATTGGCATATTTGTAGGTCTGGCACAGCAATCCAAATGAAATGTCTCCGAGTCTTATCAATTAATACAGACTTGTGCTCAAATAAAATTACAAACCAAAAAAACAATTATTACATGATCTCTAAAACAAATGGTTTGATTGATTACATGAATAGACAACACAAAGGTTATTCAACTATGGAAAGAACATTTCACCTATGATTTACCAAGTAGGAATTTAATTTCCTTTTTCCTTCAGGACCTTAACAATCTGGTCAGTCTCAGCTTGCTTCATTTTGAAATCCACCAAGTATTTAATGGTTGTCTTGAGTACTGCTTGTGATTGTGTTGTTTTCTTCCTCAACATGTCAACTTCATCTCTAAGTGCAGAAGCAGAATCTCTTTCTACCACTAGTTTAGCCTCTAGAGCACCAGTAGTTGGCAATTCATAATGCACGATTGGGCCGGTGCCACTGCTGTGGGATGATGCAACGTCCATGGGGACCTCGCTCTTTGATCTTGGTCTAACCTGTTTTGCCATTAAAGTTCTGATTGGATTCAGAAAAGTTGAAGTTAGCAAAACATCTCAACTGGGAGTTATAACAGTAAACCAGTTAAACAAACAAGGAATTAAAGAGTTTCAATTGGATGCTGAAAAGTAGTTATTAACATCATTGTAAACCGCTGTTGCAGCAGCAAAGCAGTTAAACAAACAAGTAGATATTTAAGTTAAGGCAAACAGGTAATTCTTAACAGTAAGTATCAAACACATAGATAGGCGCAGTCTACAATATGATTAACAGGCTGTGCCATTATGTAGTCAGTAGCAAACTAAATTAAGCCAAGCAACATAATTGAACAATTTTGCAATAAGTGGCTAACTAAAATTCTGAGAAGCAGGTAACTGAACTTACGCTAGTTCTTTGTACAGGCACACTACAACTTCTTTTTCGCTTACAAGGTTGTACGAAGGAGTCCATGGCATCAATTGCTTGGATACGCAGTCCCAATACTTCTTTCTTCCCACACTACATGGGTAAGTCGAATGGTTAATCTGGTAAGATGGTGCGTCCTTAATATGTTATATGAGGACGTGTAGTCAGACTAGTTGTAGCCAAACACATCACACTGGCTTTTACTATATATTTCATGCGATTACTTTTAGCATATCGAGATCTAAGCAATCTACAATAGGATGAAAAGACGGGCATCCTTCACATTATTGGCGAACTCAGTTCATAGAAACAAGCAATTCAACCATTCTGTGGGTAAATCAAAAGCGCCACTGGAATATTTTTCACTATCCAATCATACACGCAAAAAGGGGCGACGCCACCATAGGGGCTGGTATGGGCGGCCGCCTCAGGTGGCTGGAAAGTGTGCACCTAGTTTGAGTTGTCCAGGTTGGCTCACGCTAGTTTTGTTCATCCCAACGCACGAGCAGGCAATGTAAAAAATGAAGAAAAATGTTTCAATTTGGATGGGCCAATAACATAAGTGCAAGGCAGGCCCTATAGCAGGCTCGCGGCCCAAACGAGCGCCTCCCATATCGATCGACAGCAGGAAAAATCCCAATTCATTCGCTCCAGACTCCAGTCTGGTTTGCTTCTAACCTAGCCACCGCTGGACAGACCGACACAGCACTTCCTCGCGCCCTCGTTGGAGGGCGGTCGCCGGGCTTCAAGCGAACGGAAGGACAAGAAGATGAAGATCCAACCCTGGGTGTAGCCTGCATGGGAGGCAGCGGCGGCAGCACAGGCATGGCATCGAGCTTGCACAAACGGACAGTCGCAGCTTGCAAGAGTAGCATGCGCAACGAGCAGGTACATCACATCCCTGATTATATCTAATTCAACTCTTCAATTTCTGGCCAATAGTTAAACCTGACGGTGTTGTAAAACTGCTTGTATGTAGGGAATCTATGAGAAAATGAAACCAATTTCTACTTATTTTATAACTCCCCCAATCAATATTGAACTGACTGAATCTGATGTATCTAATCAAGTTTCCGGTGCAAACATACAAGCTCATGTTGTTCTTGAGCCTGAAGTGTCTAATGAACAGGCTGCTAATGAAGGATTTGATGCAAACATTTTACATGCTACTGGTGATGAACATATATAGTGTCTAATGAGGGGTCTAATGCAAGCATTTTGCAAGCTCATTGAAGGATTTAGTGTCTAATGATGATATACTATGTTGAGAGAGACAGAGATTTGCAGGCATTGATGACAAGCAAATTATAGTGCATTTTCATAGCTTGAGGAAACGTCGAGGCCATCTACCATAAAGTCTCCGTATCATGACAACATAGCATAAATACTTTTCTAATCTATTGTTTGAAACTATTGGCATACTTGTGCAGGATAGATATATTGATATGCAGTTTGCGCACTGGTTATACGTGCAATTACACTTTGATATTTTCAGCCAGAGAACGAATAATTCAAGCAGGTACAGACCA
Source organism: Triticum aestivum (assembly GCF_018294505.1). Classification (NCBI taxonomy): domain Eukaryota; kingdom Viridiplantae; phylum Streptophyta; class Magnoliopsida; order Poales; family Poaceae; genus Triticum; species Triticum aestivum. The sequence continues at coordinate 131,856,881 of NC_057797.1, read as the reverse complement.
TGTTTGTAGTCCTTGTACACCATGTTGCATTTTGTGTTTTTTGGTGCTTGCATCATTTAGTGTTTATAATCTGAACTACTTTGGATCATTACCTGGTTTTCAAAGTGCATGTAGCTTCACATTTCTCAAGTTATGTTGATTTCCGAAGTGCAAGTGCCTTCGTATTTTTTAAGTTAAATGTTCGCCCTTGGTAACTTGAATTCGTGGATCAGCCACTGCACACAAATCATACATGAATGCCAGTACGAATTAAATGAAATGCAGGGACTTACGCTAGCTCGTTGTACAGGCTCACTACTGCTCTGCTTGCGCTTGGGATGTTCCATGTACAAGTCCATGTTACCACTTGCTTGGATGTGCAGGACTTGTGCTCCTTGCATCTCCCTCTGCATTTTTGACACGGAGAATGGTTGATCAAATAAGAGGAATCGACCTTGATGTTGTACTGGAGGACAGATACTTACAAGGTTATATGGGTGTGCAGGATGTGTACCAGATCCCGTAGCGTCGTCATGCTTCGCTAAAAAATAGATTTGCTTGTTTCAGATGATATCTCCAGAAGAAATAAGAGTTAAAGTCGGAGTTGCATAGGCGTGTAAGCTAAGAGAGCAGTGAAAGGATATCCAAACATCGTCGGAACAGTGCACAAGGGAGTGATGTGTGGATACCTAGTTCAGGCCGGCGTTTGGGCATGCTCGCCTAGCTAGAGTGCGGGTCACTTCAGAGCCATTGAGGGTGATGCGCTGGCGTTGGCTGGCTGCGCACGGATGCAGATCTTGAGTGGCAACGGAGCGCTACGATGCGGTGGACGAGACTGTTGGTGAAGCCCCAACGGCCTCGAGGGGCGGAGGTGCGACGATGTGCTCGGTGAAGTAGCCCCGGTGAGCTGGGAGACGGCGTCGGTGAAGTGCACCTGATGCGGTGGAACTCGGTGTCTGTGAGGCACGTCGGTTGCGGCGGCCGACGTTGTCGGTGGACCACCCGGTGTGGTGGACGAGGGCGTAGATGAGGTAGCTCCGGTGCGGCGGTGAAGCGCGACTGTCGTCTTCGTCGTCGTCGTCCAGCACAGAGGTGGGAACGGTGGGGAAAGAGACGAGACGAGGGGCGATTCAAGGGTTGGCGGCGAATTAGGGATTTGAGAAAAATCTGGGCGCGAAAGGGGACGGTGGAGAAGAGAGATTTTGCAGGGCTGGAATTGGGGCCGCCAAATATTTCAATTCGAAACGTGGAAGC
>NC_057797.1:131854651-131855359 GCF_018294505.1 Triticum aestivum | reverse complement strand
TTAAGGCACCGAAGCAGCGTCCACCCCGACATGACCCTGGTCTACCTGGTGCGCCTACATTTGAGAATGCAAACGAATCTTATTTCATTTGCAAACGAATCTGTATGTATTACCATGCCCGTGTTTTCCTTGCAATAATTAGTCATTCAAAACGAGATACTCCATCCATTCACTTTTGTAAGTCGATTCAGACAACTTAAAATGAACTGTTTTGCACATTGTCTGAAATGTCTTCAAGGTCTTATAGAAGTGAATAGAGGGAGTACTATAAATTAATTAATGAGGAGTTATTTGAAAAAAAATTGAAACGGTACCCACGTTAACATGGATTAGAGTGTGTGTCACATAATTAGTTATTTGAATTAGAGTGTGTGTCACGTAGTTAGTTATTTGAATTAGAGTGTGTGTCACGTAGCGATCTCCAATTCTAATGTGGATTTCGCATTTCACTGTATCCATGCTACTTTTTTAATACAAATTCATATGTATACGATGAACACCATGGTAGTGAGAAAACTTTTGGATGGATTCAAACATATGACCTACAAAATAGCACAACAAACTGAGTCAATGTCAACTTTTCGAAACTTAGTATGGCACCATTTCGAAATAATTGCCCGTATGCCTGGTCCTTGGTTCAAATCTTACAATGTACACCGAATTGAAAAATCGATATTAAGTCTCGTACTATGTATATTCAAATGTTGT
>NC_057797.1:131829150-131854327 GCF_018294505.1 Triticum aestivum | reverse complement strand
ACACAAGTTCATTCTTTCTCTCCATGTTTTGATCTCTAAGTCTCTCAACTACACAACCTCTTTTTCCACTCTGCTACCAAATTTATTTACCTCACACACCCGCCATTGCACCCCATGTCGAGCTCTCTCTCTCTCTCTCTCTCTCTCTCTCTCTCTCTCTCTCCCCTCTCCCTCTCACCCTCTCGCGCTAAATACATGCATTGCCTATCTAGCCCCCCCAACCTCTCGTGCGCACGCACGCACGTTGTATATCTAGGTCACTCCCTCGAGACTGTCTCACTCTTTCTTCCGCACGGCGGGCCACACTCGCTCAATCTCACTCTCTTTATCTGAGTCTCGTTTAACCTCGTTTTCTTTCACACACAAATGATATATCTCCCTGTTCGGGCCTTGATCGACACACTCTATACTCTCTCACGCATATTGTCTATCTAGGTCAGTCCATCCAAGCCGCTGCCACTCTTTCGACCTCATGGTGGGCCATGCTCACTCAATCTCTCTCTCTCTGTATGTCTCGATTGACCTCGCTCTTTCTCGGACAAAAACGATATATCACCATGTTTGAGCCCAATTCGACCTATTCACATTGTATAATCTCTCACACACATCGTCTATCTAGGTCACTCTCTCCAACCCGTCTCACTCTTTCGATCGCACGGCGACTGTCGGTGTCAAAACTGGCGGATCTCGGGTAGGGGGTCCCGAACTGTGCGTCAAGGCCGGATGGTAACAGGAGACAAGGGACAAGATGTTTTTTACCCAGGTTCGGGCCCTCTCGATGGAGGTAATACCCTACTCCTGCTTGATTAATATTGATGATATGGGTAGTACAAGAGTAGATCTACCACGAGATCAAGGAGGCTAAACCCTAGAAGCTAGCCTATGGTATGATTGTTGTGTATGGAGTTGATTGCCTATGGACTACAACCCTCCGGTTTATATAGACACCGGATAGGGTTAGGGTTACATAGAGTCGGTTACAATGGTAGGAGATCTTGAATATCCGCATCGCCAAGCTTGCCTTCCATGCTAAGGAAAGTCCCATCCGGACACGGGACGAAGTCTTCAATCTTGTATCTTCATAGTCCAGGAGTCCGGCTGAAGGTATAGTCCGGCTACCCGAACACCCCCTAATCCAGGACTCCCTCAGTAGCCCCCGAACCAGGCTTCAATGACGATGAGTCCGGCGCGTAGATTGTTCGGCATTGCAAGGTGGGTTCCTCTCCAAATCTTGTGTACCTGTAGGAATAATGTCCGATTTTTGTAATGTAGTGCTCCTCGGCTTCCACGCCCAATAATGGTCGTCTTCCACGTGTTCAAACGAATGCGAAAAGCCGGGGTGTTTTTACATCCACACCCCTAGCCGTATAAATGAGCCGCCTATTTAACGGGATGGGGATTTAGGTCCAAACCACATCTTCTCCTTTCCGCGAGTTATCATCAGAGCGCTTCCAGCAAAGGTCCATTCCAACATGACCAGCCGTCGCAGCTCCTCCCCTCGCCCCTCTGGTCCCAAACCCGGGGATTGGGAGAGTTGCACCATCCTGCATAGCGAGTTAGCGTCACTTCAGGCCAAGGGATTTCTCCCTCAGGCATACATGGTCCCGGTCCGAGCCGGTCTCGCCACCTATAATGGCGGAAAACAAGCAGAGAGCACCCCCAATCCTTCTAAAGGAGAGCGGGTGTGCCTCGTCCCCTATCTAATAAGGGGACTGGGATTTCCAATTCACCCATTTCTCCGCGGGCTTCTGGAGTTCTACGGCCTCCAGCTGCACAACCTCACGCCCGCCTCCGTATTGCATATTGCGGGTTTCGTCGCCCTTTGCGAGCTATTTTTAGGCGTTGAGGATCATTTCGCATTGTGGAAGAGGTTATTCTGCCTGGTGCCCCATTCTAAAGAAGGGTCTATATACCAAGTGGGCGGAGCCGAAGTATGGCGCATCGCCGGGACCAGATACCTATCCGGAACCCCAAAGAAGGCGTCCGAGGATTGGCCTTCGGAATGGTTTTATATAGATGACGTCCCGCTACCGGACCCTATCCGGGTCGGTCTCCCTGAGTTCAACAGTGCTCCATTGAAGAAACGCTTGAGCTGGCGTCCGCAGAGCTCTCAGAGAGAAAGCGACATAGACGTCCTTTACCTGATGGGCCGGATAAGACTGTTGGCTCATTCCGTACTAACCATGATTGGAGTCATGGCCGCATGCATTATGCGGGGGGTGCAGCCACTTTAATATAGAGGCCATCCCATGTGGGATTTCAACGGGGAGGATGACGCCACCCGTTACGGTCGTAAGGGGCCGGCTTCAGCTGCCGCCCTAGTAAAGATCTTATCCTCTTTGTACAAGGGAGAAAAGGAGGAATTCCTCCGCGTCAACCCGCAGGCCGGATTTACTATGTATGATCCTCCAAGTTGGGTAAGTGAACAACTGCGCTTACCCGTTTGTTTTGTACTCCCACGGTTACATATGTAGTCTAACGACTTCAATGCAGGAACTGCGACAGGTGGTAAAGGATATAAATAGCCGCCTTCCACAACCCGAGGACCCAGAACGGTCCCTCGATCCGGACTCCAAAGAGGATCCGGACATATCGGTGGAGCTTATCGACGGGGTGTTCCATCAGCTAAGCAAGGACAATACCTTGGTAGCCATCACGGCTGATTACCCAGGGTTAATCCCGGACTCCCAGGTGACAGAAACCGGAGTCTTATTCCCTTGAGAGAGATTCCACTCTCACGTATTCCGGTGTTTCTGACGACAACCGTGTTTTGTAGGGGAGATTTCCGAGGCAGGAGGCCGAACCTGCGGCGGCTAGCCAACGAGGGGCCGCAGGGCCCCGTGAGGCAAAAAGGAATGTAGTCCGGACTGAGATGCCGGCGCAAAGGTATAGCGCACCCTCTGCTTCCCTGGTGTTATTCTGTCCGGGCATATTAACGTTCGTGCTATCTTCAGAACAAAGAGACCTCGCCGGACTATATCCGGAGAGGTTGCCAATCGCGCCTCCACCAGCCAGGCTCCAACGTCTGGCCAAGAAGCGGAGGCGAGCACAAGGCGCGCACCGGACGCTCCTCCGACAAAGGATGCGGACAGGCTGTCTGCCACAAATTCTGAAGTGGAGAGTGCCATGAACCACAGGCGTCGCCGGACAGTTCTACGCGACGCTTGTTTCTCCCAAGAGGCTTTAGATGCCTTTAATTAGGGAGATGCGTACCTCTGTGCCCGTCAAAATGGTTTAGCCAGAGCCACGGAGCGGTATGTAAAAGACATACGGGTAAGAAAATTTTGGTCAAATATATATATATATATACCCGTAGCCCCCGAGACTTGAAACAGTTAGAGCAACTGATTTAAGGATCATTTAATATTCAGGTTCTTATAGAGAAGAATACTGTATTGTCCCAGGAGCTGGAAAAGTGCAAGGCCCAACTAGAGGCCGCACTAGCCGCAGCAGGGGAGTCCAAAGAGACCCCCTCAGGTAAGATACACTTCGAAAGATTAGTATTGTGCAGTGTGGGTGCAAATCTGACAAATCATGTTGCAGATGGCGCCGAACTCGATCCAGAAAAGCAACAACTCTTACGCCGGCTAAAGGCCGGTGAGAGTACGTTGACAAAGGTGAGGTGAGAGAAGAATGATCTTCAGGATGCCAACACCAGGCTGGACGTCGAACTTAAAGATGTTCGTGGCCAGCTGTCGGACTCCACGGAGGAGAATCAGCGGCTTCGACGCGGCATATTTAGTAAGTGCTTGAACGAACTTTGAAAAAAGAGTTCGGCGAGGAAGTCGACTAACAGAGTAATGTCTGTAGGTATGCTCACAAGTCGTCCTGCAGAGGAGATGCCCAGTTCTACGGGTGACCTTCTTCCCGAACTCATGCAACTGCACGAGCGAATTCGGTAGGCGATGTGAGGTGTTGCCCAAGCCTTATGGCCTGCCCACTCCATGCCTGAGGGCCTTGGAGATCTTGCGGAGAAGCTGAAGGAAGCTCGGCGGTGCTTCCGGTTGTGGAAGATATCGGCCTGCCGACAAGGCGCTAGGGAAGCCTGGGCCATGGTGAAGACCCGTTTTACAAAGTCTGACCCAAACCACATGGCCGAGGTCGGACCAGTGGGGCCTGACGGGAAGGAGATCCCTGTGAAGTATTCGGCCAAGTAGAGTTCGCCGCGAAGTATTCCCAGCAGGACTGTAAATTAGACAGCCTGTTAGATGGTATAGAAGAGGAATACAATCAGTCAGAATGACTATGTAATTTTGAATTGACATGTGTAATGCCTTCTAGCCGGATTGTAGATCGTTTGTCGTTGCCGACCTTTTCGCTTCAACCTCGAGACCTGACGGTCCAGAGTGTGTCCGAATACCATGGCGGTTATATAAGAACCGTGGTATGCGTGGAGACCAGGCATAGGGGTCATTAGTGCTTTATCAGACAAGTGCCCAACTAGTTATGTTATATTACATGGTTAGTAAGAAACATCTTCCAGAGAGAATAGTTCCGTTAGGGGTTCCTTTTGCTGGGAGGCATGCCCTAAAGTGCATGTCCGGACTACGTAAAAAGACGCAGAAAAAAAGCATCTGGGGGCGCATAGAATGAGTAAAAAGATCATCTTTTATCTCACCGACCGAATATTCCCTTAAGAACACTAGCTTTCGGCTTCACCCAGTCTGAGGTACACATCCGGCTGACCCGGCAGTAATAATCACAGAGGTGCTCCCTTTACCGCCTAGTTGAACAATCGGGGACGTAGGGGTAAGCACAGGAGCCAGGCAACCCAGCTTGGCCAAAACTTAAGTCATATTGATGCATATAATGGTGAAAAAAAGGGTACATGCGGAAGTTTGACGCATGTGTTGGGCGTGAAGCCCGTATAAATAAGCTTATGTTAAAGAAGCCCCCAGGTTTAATGAGCGCGAGTGGCGCGTCACTAGATGAGCCTTTAAGGGCTATAAAAGAAAAGAGGGGAATGAGAGAAATGTAAGACTGAAAAATGCAAAAAATGGACAGAGGAAGGAGACGAACACAGAGTCTGGCGCTAGGCATAGAATCTTCGGAGATGGGTGGCGTTCCACGGGTTCGGCTCGAGTCGGTTATCCGACGCATCTCGCAGGCGGTACACCCCGCCAGTCAGGACTTGGTCGATTATGAATGGACCTTCCCACTTGGGCTTGAGTTTGTCCTTTTTCTCATCCGGCAGGCGTAGAACTAGTTCGCCAACATTGTAATTTTTGGCCCGTACTTCTCTGCTTTGATATCTTCGGGCCTGCTGTTGATAAAATGCGGAACGGGCTTTTGCCACGTCACGCTCCTCCTCTAGGGCGTCCAAGTTGTCCTGCCAATCGAGCTCGTCTTCTCTTTCTTCGTACATGCGCACTCTAGGTGAGTCATGAATTATGTCGCAGGGCAGAACTGCCTCTGCGCCGTACACCATAAAAAATGGTGTGTATCCGGTGGTGCGATTTGGCATGGTCCGCAGCCCCCATAGCACGGAGTCGAGCTCCTCTACCCAGTGCATGTTAGATTCCTTGAGGGACCGCACCAGTCTGGGTTTAATGTCGCTCATGATAAGACCATTTGCACGTTCGACCTGGCCGTTGGTTTGTGGGTGATAGACGGAAGCATAATCTAGCTTGATGCCCATGTTTTTGCACCAGAGTTTTACCTCGTCGGCGGTAAAGTTTGTACCGTTATCGGTTATGATGCTGTGGGGGACGCCATAACGGTGTACAACCCTGGATATGAAGTCTATCACAGGTCTAGATTCGGCCTTTTTAATAGGCTTGGCTTCTATCCATTTGGTGAATTTATCCACCATGACCAGTAAGTATTTTTTCCTATCGGTCCCACCTTTAAGGGGTCCAACCATGTCAAGCCCCCAGACCGCAAAAGGCCAGGTGATGGGTATAGTTTGGAGTGCGGTGGGTGGCATATGGCTTTGGTTGGCAAAAAGTTGGCAACCAGCGCATCATTGGACTAGGTCCTGAGCATCTGCCCGGGCTGTCGGCCAATAAAAGCCTGTACGGAAAGCCTTGCTAACAAGGGACCGAGCAGCGGCGTGGTGACCACCGAGTCCGGCATGAATTTCAGCCAGAAGGTTCCGCCCTTCCTCTTCGGAGATGCAGCTTTGAAGGACTCCGGTATTGCTTTTCTTATAAAGCTCTCCCTCATGGACTCTATAGTCTTTAGATCGCCGCACTATGCAGCGGGCCTCGTTTTGGTCCTTCGGGAGTTCCTGCCTAGTAAGGTAGGCTAGGAATGGTTCTGTCCATGGGGCGATGACCGCCATTATTACGTGGGCTGAAGGTGTAATTTCATTGGCAGAGCCTCCAATTGTGTCAGATTGTTCGGCGTCGAGTGGTGCGGCTGGGTCCAGGCTGTTATTTGCGGGTTCCCCCTCCCATGCTACGGATGGCTTGAACAATCTTTCCAAAAAGATGTTGGGGGGGACTGCATCGCGTCTTGCTCCGATGCGTGCCAGGACGTCCGGTGCTTGATTGTTTTCTCGGGCTATATGGTGAAACTCCAGACCTTCGAACCGAGCTGACATTTTTAGGACGGCATTGCGGTAAGCTGCCATTTTTGGGTCCTTGGCGTCGAAGTCTCCATTTATTTGGGATATCGCGAGGTTTGAATCCCCGCGTACCTCTAGGTGCTGGATACCCATGGATACTGCTATCCGGAGGCCATGTAGGAGGGCCTCATATTCGGCTGCATTGTTGGAATCCATGTACATGATCTGGAGCACATATTGGACTGTGTCTCCTGTGGGGGACGTCAGGACGACGCCAGCCCCCAGTCCGGCCAACATTTTGGAGCCGTCAAAATGCATAATCCAGTTTGAATATGTGCCGTACTCTTTAGGGAGCTCGGCCTCCGTCCATTCTGCGACGAAGTCGGCCAAAACTTGTGATGTAATAGCTCACCGTGGCTTATAGGTTATATCGAACGGGAGAAGCTCGATGGCCCATTTTGCAATCCGGGCCGTTGCGTCGCGGTTGTTGATAATATCGTTGAGTGGTACTTCCAAGGCTACTGTTATGGAACACTCTTGAAAGTAGTGTCGTAGCTTCCGGGATGCCATGAATACCGCGTATGCAATCTTTTAATAATGCGGGTACCGTGATTTGCATGGAGTGAGGACGGTGGGTACGTAGTAGACCGGCCTTTGAAGGGGGAATTTGTGTCCATCCGTTTCCCGCTCGACAACGAGTACTGTGCTGACAACTTGATGTGTTGCTGCAATGTACAATAACATTGGTTTGCCGGTGTTCGGTGCGGCCAGGACTGGGTTTGTTGCCAATATGGCTTTTATTTCATCAAGTCCGTCCGTGGCGGCCTCCGTCCACTCGAAGTGTTCGGTGCACCGAAGGAGGCGATAGAGGGGTAGTGCCTTCTCTCCCAAGCGGGAGATGAAGCGGCTTAAAGCCGCCACGCATCCGGTTAATTTTTGTATTTGTTTGAGGTCCTTTGGGATATCCAATTGTGACAAAGCTCGGATCTTGGCTGGATTTGCTTCAATTCCTCTACCGGATGAAGCCCAAGAGCTTTCCGGCTGGAACGCCGAAGACGCATTTTTCTGGGTTGAGCTTGATGTCATATTTTCGGAGGTTATCGAATGTAAGCCTCAAGTCGTCTACTAGAGATTCGACATGTCTTGATTTGACGACCACATCGTCCACATACGCCTCCACTGTTTTGCCGATCTGATTTGCCAAACATGTCTGGATCATGCGCTGATATGTTGCGCCGGCGCTTTTTAGCCCGAAGGGCATTATGTTGAAGCAGAATGGGCCGTATGGTGTGATGAATGCTGTTGCAGCTTGGTCTGATTCTGCCATCTTGATTTGATGGTAACCGGAGTATGCGTCGAGGAAACACAACAAATCGTGTCCTGCGGTGGCATCGATAATTTGGTCGATGCGGGGGAGGGGGAAGGGATCCTTTGGGCAAGCCTTGTTAAGGTCTTTAAGGTCGACACACAGGCGCCAGGATTTGTCCTTCTTTAGTACCATCACCAGGTTTGCTAGCCAGTCCGGATGTTTTATGTCTCTGATGAATCCGGCCTCCAATAGCTTGGCTAGCTCCTCTCCCATAGCCTGTCTCTTGGGTTCGGAAAAATGCCGAAGGGCTTGTTTGATAGGTTTAAATCCTTTTAGGATATTTAAGTTGTGTTCGGCCAGCCTGCGTGGGATCCCTGGCATGTCTGAAGGGTGCCAGGCGAAGATGTCCCAGTTCTCTCGTAGGAACTCTCGTAGTGCGGCGTCTGCACCAGGGTTCAGTCGTGCCCCGATTGAAGCTATTCTATTGGGGTCCGTTGGATGGACCTGGAATTTGACTATTTCGTCGGCTGGCTTGAAGGATGTGGATTTGGATCTCTTATCGAGTATCACATCATCCCTGTTAACCGTGGAGCGCAGTGCAGTCAGTTCCTCGGCCACTAAGGCTTCGGATAGCGCCTCAAGGGCTAATGCGGCCGTCTTGTTTTCGGCGTGGAGTGCTATGTCTGGATCACTAGCTAGAGTGATAATTCCATTCGGCTCAGGCATCTTAAGCTTCATGTACCCGTATGGGGTATTGCTTGGAAGATTGTGAATGCTTCTCGCCCTAGTAAAGCGTTATATTTGCTCTTAAACGGGGCCACCTGAAATGTGACTTCTTCGGACCTGTAATTATCCGGCGTGCCGAACACCACATCTAGTGTGATTTTTCCTGTGCAGCACGCTTCCCGACTAGGGATTATTCCTCTAAAGATTGTGCTGCTTCGCTCGATGCGGTTCCAGTCTATTTCCATTTTTTGAAGGGTTTCCTCATAAATGAGGTTCAGTCCGCTGCCTCCATCCATGAGCACCTTGGTGAGGCGAAAGTCGTCCACTATGGGACTGAGGACCAATGCGGCTGGTGCTCGGGCTGTTCGGAATCTAGGTTCATCACTTGCATTGAAGGTAATAGCAGTGTCGCTCCATGGATTTATTGTTGCAACTTGATAGACTTTGGCGAGGCTGCGGAGTGTTCTTTTTCGCATATTGTTTGATGCGAAAGTCTCGAAGACTGTGAGAACGGTACTGGTGTCCTCGGGCTGGCTTTCTACGGCCTCCAGAATTAAGAGGTCCTCGCCAATTTTGGCCACCTGCCGGAGTATCCAACATGCTCTAAGGCTGTGAGTTGGTGTGGCGTCCTCTGTACTATGAATTCTACAGGGTCCATCAAGCCACCTTTCCAGTACAGTTCCATGCCCTGTAGAGGGTTTTGGTTTTTTGGTGTTTATCACGGGTGTCCTATGATGATGCATCCTCTTAGTTCGGACGGGATTACTATTCAAGGCCCGATTATCCCAAAACTTTATTTCGGTTTTCCAAGCGCTTTCCATCGCACAATATTTTTGTACTATGGACGCCAAGTCAGCGAAGCATGTAATATCACGACGACTTACGGTGTTAAGGATTCCCTCATCCATGCAATTACTGCAGAAAATTGAGATTGCGTCTCCCTTGCGGCAATCCTTTATCATGTTCATAACCAGGAGGAATCTGGCCCAGTAATGATGTACTGTTTCCTCGGGCCTCTGCCTGATTTGGGAGAGATCGCTTATGTTCGGGTGGGCGGGTGTCATTGAATCTGAAACCTCGCCCAATCCAAGATTCGAAGGCCGAAGAGTTTCCGAACTCTGAAGTTCGGATTCTTGGATGTTGTCCAACGAATCTAGCCCGTTGCCTGATCCTAAGCTCAAGTCTTGAGTTACATCCTCCTCTCCGCGGGTATCCGGCTTGGAGGAGTCGGGAATTCGGACATAGCTAGTCCTTAAAATAGATGAAGGGTCGCCGCACTGCGCCTCTACCACGGCAACATGGTGGATGACTTGGGGAGAGTTAATTTCTCTTAGATCGGGTTTAAGCCCAACCTGGTCATAATCCGCAGCGACCCCCAGGGCGGCGATGCGATCCAAGAGCTCGTTTACGGAAGAGAGCTCCATTGGATCTAGCTGCTCGACGAGCTCCGAGCTGACGTGTAGGTTGCTTTTGATGACCCGAGAGGTCACCGTCGGTGCAACAGCCGAACAGGCGGTCATGAGGAAACCACCTAGCCGGAGGGATTGGCCGACAGCCAAGGCTCCCTTAGCAACGGCGCCGTCTTTAAAGACGGGAGGAGGCATCCTTCCTGATTGTGACGGCACAGAGGAACTCTCAATGAAAGCACCAATGTCGGTGTCAAAACCGAAGGATCTTGGGTAGGGGGTCCCGAACTGTGCGTCAAGGCCGGATGGTAACAGGAGACAAGGGACAAGATGTTTTTTACCCAGGTTCGGGCCCTCTCGGTGGAGGTAATACCCTACTCCTGCTTAATTAATATTGATGATATGGGTAGTACAAGAGTAGATCTACCACGAGATCAAGGAGGCTAAACCCTAGAAGCTAGCCTATGGTATGATTGTTGTGTATGGAGTTGATTGCCTACGGACTACAACCCTCCAGTTTATATAGACACCGGATAGGGTTAGGGTTACATAGAGTCGGTTACAATGGTAGGAGATCTTGAATATCCGCATCACCAAGCTTGCCTTCCACGCCAAGGAAAGTCCCATCCGGACACGGGACAAAGTCTTCAATCTTGTATCTTCATAGTCCAGGAGTCCGGCTGAAGGTATAGTCCGGCTACCCGAACACCCCCTAATCCAGGACTCCCTCAGCGACCCTATGTGATCGGTTGACCTTGCTTCCTCCCATGCACAAAATATATCTACACGTATGTGACTGGATCATCTCTCAAGCTCTATCTTATAGCCCTCACCCTTGCCAAAAAGCTCAATCGGACAATATCTCTCCAGAGCATATATATTTGTTCAATGAATGTCGGACCACACTCACTTTGTCTCTCTATCTATATGTCTCTCGATTGACCTCGCTTTCTCACACCATATCTTCCACGCGTTGAAGCTACTACCTCTCCATCCCTCGCAAAGCCGGAGCTATTTACATTGCAAGGGGCACTCCAACCTTGGATTAATTTGTGTAGGCATTTATTCCGGTCGGTTTAGATTATATTTTCATAGCATTCGGCCCACAACTACTCCAAACACCATTGCAACCCACGCAACTCCCCTAGTTGATTTCCCTCTGGCTCGGTCATCGCTCTCTCGCACGTCATTTCTCGCCTTCAACATCGCACCATGGTATTATTGAAAAAAATATGTTGTTCTCTTTAATTATTATAAATAAGCTACAAAACTACACACCGATAGTCCACTTGGAATGGAACAAATTTCGACCCACAAATTAAAGTGCTACAAACTACACACCGAGGGGCCCACATGTCATGAAACAAATTTGGACCAATATACAAATTAAAAAATAAAGGACGAGGATCGAACATGCGACCGGGCCTTCAAGCCGCACGTCAATAGGCAACATACGTAGAATAGCAATGTTTGTTGTACCCCCTTTGTTCACATAATGTTTTTATATTACCACAGCCTAATTAATGGATAACATGTAATATTATTTTTAGTACTATTCGCCTTCACTTACTGGTGGGTTCCATGTGTGCTCTCTCTCTCTCTCTCTCTACTCCCCTTCTGCGTTTAGGCGCACGGGTAAACAGGAAGAACTCCCGGGCGATGTTGCCGTTGACCATATCTGGACGCGTTCACAAGTCACCGCACCAGTTTCACGTACTAGCAGCACTAGTCAGTGTGTACGTGCAATGCACGTTAATTTGGAAGTATATTAAGTGCATGCGGATATTAACTATTAGGATATTATTTGCGTGTTGTCATGTGATTAGCACTATTTTTGGCATGAAATTAAGTGCACGCTAAACGTGTTGAGCGCTCGACATTGAAGTAGTCTAGGTCGTTGGATGACAAAGAATACATGTGGCTTGATGATGTTTTATATTTAATTTGATACGGCTCTAGCAGAACATTCAATCGATCAAACCATACATTTTGTTCAGTCTGACTCCGACTTTAAATTATACGAGGATCGATATAAAATAAACGGAAATGATAAATGTTCGGATTTTAAGCATGGCAATCCGAACGTTTTTCATGGCAAATTTAGAATACACGGCGGCGGCGGGGGCGTCTCGCGGTGGGAAGCGGCTCCTCTGCCATGCTCTGTGTGTCTTCGGGCCACTGACCAACGGCGACGGCGGCGTCTTGCGCCGTTGTTGGCGTACTCCTGGACGTTGGCCTAGCTTCAAGGAAGGCCAAAATGTTCTGGACTTCGGAGCGAGTCAACTGGCGGGAGGAGGCGACTGGCGTTGGTGCAAGGAAGCGGTCAACGGCGGCCATCCATGCCATTGAGGGGGGCACTGGCACCCGTGCGGGGCCAGGCGCTATCAACGGCGCGATGGAGACATTCGTGTGCACGGGCACTGGCATGGGCGCGCACGTCAGTGCACGCGCAGGCGCATGCGCTGGCAGGTGCACGGGCACCAGCACGGGCGTGCGTGTCAGTGCACGCGCAGGCGCATGTGCTGACAGGTGCACGGGCGCGTGAAAGTCGGCAGGGACCTTGTGGTACCCCGTGGGATCAAGCTCGGCGACAATGTGTGGCTCCCAGCCCATCAATGCCACGGGGATGGGTGCTGGCGCAGTCGGGGCGACGGGAGCGGGGACAGGGGCGGCGTCTTCCCGCAAGGCCAGTTCAAGCTCGTCCCAAAGCGCCTTATGTTCTTGAGACTCCGGCTGGGTGTCTTCCTCAGGAAACTGGAACACTAAGGGCAGACCATCATGATGTGGCATGGTGTACGTTTAGGTTTGGCTAGTTGGAGGTAGACGACAGGAGAATCGGAGAGGAAGAGAGAGGATTGTAGCGATACCGGGTAGTGCGGGGTTGATTTTAAACTGCGGCGCCGGCGACATTAAAAGTGGGAGCAGTTGGGATGACGGTGGGCGGCGGAGCCGGGTCAAAGGGCTCGCCTCCCGGTGAGCCTGCACAGTGGTCTGCTCGCACGCCTCCCTGACAACCGGCGCAGCGGTCTGCTTGCACGCCTCCTGTCGACTCACATGCTTGCTCGGACGGCACCTGCCGATGAGAAGCGGGGACTCATGGCGGCACGTAAACGCCCATGGTTTCAATAGTGAAAGCGTTCGCCTTAACGTGACAGGTCTTTGTTCCAAAATACCTTGGCTCTTCATTTGTGCAACTTGTCATAAGCAGCTTGTCTCAAATTGAAGAAAAAACTTACGAAGTTATATTTGTGCCATATCACGTGACCATGCTTAGTTTCAAGAATTTATGCTCACTTTTGGATTTTCTGAAATTTAAGATCCAGGATTCGAAACAATATCATAACCTGCATCATGCAATATATTTTCAAGCCGTACATCTGTCACGTTGTATTTCTTAAGAAAGGATTTGGTCAAACATTTTGCTTAGTTAGACTTCAGACAAGTTATATATGCAGAGTAAAACCTCCGTACCAGTGCATTGCCTGATATATTAACTCAAGTACTAGGCACGAACAAACGGGCTCAATTCTGTGCTCATCCTGGTGTAGTAGTAGTAGTACTAGGAAATGCAGTTGACGGGTGACCTTGACGAGCGGCGACCGAGGGAATTGAACCATGCTCGGCGCGGTAGGTAACATTGTCTAGTTACTAAAGCATCCCTCTGTTGTTCATCGGTAGTCATTATGGACCGGGGACATGAGGGGAATTTCCTAGGGCTGGAATTCTGGCTGCCAGATATTTCGACTTGAAATGCTGAGGCTTGACTGGTTGGGGTTGCCTAATGTGCGTACCACGCACGCCACCGAAGGACACAAGCCCGGTTTTTTTAGGATCAACACAAGCCAAGGTCTGGCTGGTACGCCGTTGGGTCCTACCATTCGAGAATACGAAAGGAACCTTTTAAATTGCCGAACGAATCTATGTGTATTACAATACCCGTATTTTCCTTGCAAATACTAATCTCAACGTGGTAATTGATTTATGACGAGTTGTTGAATTAGAGTGAGTTTGTGATATAGTGATCTCAATGTGGATTTCACATTTCATGGTATCCCTAGTAAGTTTTCCAATGCAAATTCAAATTTAAAAGATGAACAATATGGAGGTGAGAAAACTTTGTATGTATCAAGCATATGACCACACACACACACACAGAGAGACACACACGCACGAACACAACAATAATCCA
Source organism: Triticum aestivum (assembly GCF_018294505.1). Classification (NCBI taxonomy): domain Eukaryota; kingdom Viridiplantae; phylum Streptophyta; class Magnoliopsida; order Poales; family Poaceae; genus Triticum; species Triticum aestivum. The sequence continues at coordinate 131,840,189 of NC_057797.1, read as the reverse complement.
ATAAGTATAGTGCATCTATTTTTCCAAACCATGCATGTATGACACGAATTCAAAAATACTCCTCCTATTCCTAAATATTAGTCTTTTAGAGAGTTCAACAAGTGACTACATACGGAGCAAAATGAGTGAATCTAGACTCTAAAATATGTCTATATACATATGTATGTGCCAGTCCATTTGAAGCCTCTAAAAAAGACTAATATTTAGGAACGAAGAGAGTAAAATGTAAGACATCCATGGTCCTCAGTTCAATATTTAAAATGAACATGAAACTGAAACGTGAATATTAAGTCTAGTACTACAGTACATGCAAATGTTGTGTTTAGGCAGAGCTATGATTGTCGGGGGTCAACCCCTCGACCTTAGATAAAATTGTGGAGCTCTGTTTAGGGTTGTTTAGATTATCTTTGTCCCCACCCTCCCAACCACCGATTGGTTGTGCACCCCTCCTCCCCAGGAGAATATCATGTGCCCCCATACCTTAGATGCTATATGCCGATACGAGTTGCTTGGAGCTTGTAGATCTGAGATATAGCAGCTCACATGATGTGTCTTAATATTTTGGCAGGAAACCTTGATGAGTTTGAGAATTGCACACAATTTGTACAAAAACTACTTAGATGCCCTTTGATCCCATATCCAACGACCTCGAAGCTCGTACCACCATAGCATCTAAGATGAAGGAGGACATCATATTCTCCTGTATGTAAGAATATCATGTGCTACCACATCTTAGATGCTTTGGTGATACAAGCTCTTCGGAGGCGTTGAATTTGTGACCCAACACCTCCTCGGTGGTTCGAATGTTTTTTTGCAGAAAAGCCCCAAAAGAGTTCGGCCACTGCTTACAAGCACAAAGACTACTCAGATGCAATTGGATCTCAGATCAAACGACCTCCAAGCTCGTATCACCGTAGCATCCAAGCTGCGATAGAACCTTATGTTTTCTCGCACGGGAGAGTATGAGGTGCTCCTGCACTGTAGATTCTATGGTGATACGAGTTCACTGAGATCTAACGGCCCACAGTAGGAGTTTGAATGTTTTTGCAATATACGGCTGATAGAGTTTGGGAAATGCACAGAAAGTACAAGTACTACGCATGTGCCATCTGATCACTGATCATACGACCTAGATGCTCATATCACCATAGCGGGTAATTAAGCTACGGGGAGCACCTAATTAATATGAGCACCGGGGAGCCGTTGGATCGAAGATGCATCAGCACACACGAGGCCTGAATGTTTTATTTGCAAAAAAACCTTTGGAGAGTTTGGAAATTGTGCATAATTACAAAGACTACTCCCAAGCCATTGGATCTCACTTCCAATGGTGTAAAAACTCATATCACCATAGTATCTAAGCTGCGGGGTGGATGTGATATTCTATGTCGCTGTCATTTTTGTTCGTAAACTTGCAAAAAATGTGTAACTTGTGTCGTTACTTGTCTAATCGCGCAAAGTGTTTGTTCAAAAAAACCATCCTACATTGAAATATCAAACAACACACGGGGGTCCCACTTGTCATTAATCAAATTTGGACCTAAAACTAACAAATCTGAAAAGACGAGATTCAAACTGGCAACCTGGACTACAAAGTGTAAGTCGATAGCCTGAAAAAATGAAAGGTTGTTGGCTTTGTCACATAACTTGATTTTATACAGTACTTGTGTTGAGTAGAGTAGAGGGAGTGCCTCGTCAAGACGTGCATGACCGTTGTCTCACTTACTGGTGGGTCCCAGGTCTGCGATCTCAATCTCTCTTCTCTCCATCGTCTAACCTTTGCACGGGCACACATGAAGAGCAGCGCTAGCTTGCCATGGTGTTATTACAACTAAAAAAAGCTTGGAAAATAGAAGAATTGCCTAGAACAAGAGACATTGTGGCTGGTCGAGACGGAGCTAACCCATCTATCCTCCGTGCCACATTTGCATGATGAAGCCATGTGGCTAGTGGGGTGTTTTCGACCTACTGGCTGGGTCCCGAGGTCAAACCATAGGTACTATGTCTGATACATTATATTTTTACACGCACATTTTTCCTCCGTGCTGAGACATGGCACACCCTACCGCACGGTTTCGGGGTCCTCCTGGGTGGTGCACACATATATTCTTCCTGACGTGGGACGCCCTACCACGCGTTTTCTGGGTCCTCCTCGGTCGTAGTGCCAAAGCATGTAAATGAGTCGTCAAATCACGAAAGACCACCTTTCCCGCCGAGTACATCAATGATGCACGGTGGCTAGCTAGTTTGACCGATTAGGTAGGCTGCCGCCACATTTGTTTTTTCACCCCTTTTTTATCTACTTGCCGGCAGGTAAATTTAAATATCCACCGCAGCGTTGCTCTGGTGTTTGGGTGCGGCAGGATTTTTAATTTTTTTGATTGACGGGAGCAGGCGCGGTAGGATTTTTAATTTTTTTGATTGACGGGAGCAGGCGCGGTAGCAATTAGTCATGATGACTCCGCCTGTAAAAACCCACTGCTCCCTGATGTGAGAAGTCATCGACTGGTGTTTTACCATGGTGAAAACCAAAAGATTCCCCGCTCCCTCTGCCTTCCCATAGATTGCATTGCCTTTCAGCCGTTTCGCCCCCTTTGCTTCCTCTCCCCATTGCTTCTACCTGGTGCCATGGCGGCGCAACAGATCACGGAGTCCGAGGTGAGGCGCCTGACACTGGCTCCCGTTGACCGGGAGCGGGCTCTGCGGGCGGTTGCACCCTGCATCACCAACGTCGTGCGCCTCGAGAAGCAGAGGGACTTCGGTGGTGTTTAGGCGCCCTCTGCATGGGCATGTCCATGTCTCGGCGCAACATGACCGTTGAATCAAACTCATATGGTGCAGATCAGTCACTGTTGCACAAAGCATGTGGGTGTGTTTGGTTGCATTCTCATCTCAATATAGTTGTTTCCTCTTCGTGTATTTTTGTCAACCTACTAGTGTGGACTCATGCACCCTTCATTCACTCTGCCAAACACCCAAAAGTGGGTCGAGAAGGGAACTTTTGCTCCCATCCCATGCACCCTTCATACACCCTGCCTAACACTATTCATGCTTCATATGGTTCATGTTTTGTGGAGTACTATAGCACCGTACTCTCCGTGCACTATGGACCTAGTTCTGTTAACATTGATCTCACCGTTCATTCTCGACCAGACAGTAGAAAAGGCGGTACTATGTTACATATAGGAGTAGTTGACATGCGCACAACATCATTTGTTATCGTCATATCTTACTACACTAGCAACAAGATTGTGTACTACTGACATATGAACCACTGCACATGCCTAGTAGTAGGAGCAATGTGTATGTTCAAGTGGCTGCCGTGTTTCGCACTCCTCCGTCGTAAGAGTGGAAACTCTTGCTGTAATCATTTTCTTCTTTAGAAAAACAGTGGACATGCTCTACTGTGCGGATCCTCCTCCAGCCATGCACTAAATTACTCACTTTCACCGACGTGTGGGACAGCCAACACCTGGGTCCACCAGCCATGCACTAAATTACTCCATAGTAGAGTGACGGTAGACTACCCCGATCGAACCGCCGTAGTAATGCCCAATGAGCCGTCAAATCACAAAACCCCCTCCTTTCCAGCAGTAAGTTGGACGGACGAAGCAACCATCATTTCACTCTTCTCTCTCAGCTTCCTCTCTTGAAGAAAACCCCCACTTGCTTCGCTTCTCCCTCATCTCGTTCCTCCTTTCACTCTTCTCTCTCAGCTTCCTCTCTTGGATGGACGCTGGAGCACCGGCCGACGTGATGTCTATGGCTCTGGCCAAAACCGTCGAGGCTCATGGTACGAAGAAGCGCAAGCACCCCGCCGAGACTACCGCAGACAAGCTCAAAGCCATCGCCCTGTCCAAGCCCCCCTCTCCAGGATCCCTCATTAAGCAAGTCCAGGTAATGTCTCTTGTTGACGATCTTTTTCTCGATCTTGATCGTGTTTTTCCATCTAACATGCAGTACTAGTACTGGTAGTACAACTTTCTGGGTGATCTTGCATGTGATTTTAGTGTGCCAAATGACGGTTCTAAATTCCTCTTTTGACCAAAACATGCGAGAGGTTGACACTGATTTCTTATAGATTACTTTCAACTACTCCCTCTGTCCCAAATTTCTTGTCTTAGATTTGTCTAGATACAGATGTATCTAATACTAAAATGTGACTTGATACATCCGTATCTAGACAAATCTAAGACAAGAACTTTGGGATGGAGGGAGTACTTTATGAACATCAATGCTACCTTTTAAGAGGGTATATTTGCCTCAATAACTTGTGTTATGGATATTGCATGTAATCCCTCTGCTCTCATGCCTTTGAAGACATGTTCTAGTGTCTTTGTTCACTCATTTCTGTGCGTATATGTAGTCATATATGGAGTATAATATCAAAAATCATCTTATATTTCTGAACAGAGGTAGTAATAAAATATGGTTTCTGTTTGAATTAGAACCAGGTCCGCGGTGGAGATGAAGTTCTCAAAGTCATGCCGTGTGAACTGGAAGACCTGATGATGAGTTCTACTGCTGAACTATCCAGCTGATGTGTCCTTGTCGCCATGTGTCCTGAACTAGTGTTTTCCTGTAGCATTGTTGTCAGGCGTGTTCTCGAGGTTGTACTTGACCACAACAATTTCCTAGATGTGCCTTCGATTACGAAGGGTGTGGTTCTTGTAAAGCTTCCCAACAAATCCGATGCAGCCTGTCTTCATCATCATGTTTATGAGTGGAAAGACCACTCTGATAGGTTCTCCAAGGTTGACAAGATGGTGATGGTGCATGTAGACATCTCACACGAAGTCCATGGCCTAGTCAGTTATGCGGGGTTCATCCCGTAGATTGGTGGCAAGAAATAGTCTGCAGAGTTTAGTTAGTGCAACTTTGCTTATCTGTAGTAAGTACTATTATTCAGTACTTGATTTGTGTTTGTGAACCCTGTATTGTTTATTAGTACTGCCGCTTTTGGTGTGTGGTCAGTCCTGAGAACGGTCTATGTTAATGTCTGTCCACTCAATTCAGTCTGTATATTTTGAAGTATCCAGATCATATTTTTTGTGAGGACGATTTATCAATTATGGTTACACTCCAATATCTGTATGCATTGCAGGGTTTATCGCACCCACCAGGATTTCCAGTCCCATGGATGTTTGGTCCATACGATTTGTCATGACCTTTGGACTGTCCTGCTTGTGGGAGTAGGCGAGGCCCCTGCATGCCACGCGTAGTTGGACGATCAATCTTTTGTTTAGTACTTCAACATAGTGATTTCCTGGTAAGGATTCACTTGTGTCACATCAAGTAAATCTTATTGATTTACTGCCTAAATATTATTGATTTAATGTCATGTTTTCTTTCTTTTCCTGCAATTTTACGATGCAGGTTTTGCCATGTGACATTCATCACAGAATAAACCGTTTGGTTTGCTCTACGATGGCTATTTTTGAAGGTTTCACTTCTTATGTTGTGTCAGTAACGAAGGCACTGTCCATCACTTATATTACTGGAAAAAATTGGATCAGTCTGTTGTCTGAGTACAAGATGAATCCCTATGATGAACTGCAGTTTGGTTTAACAAAAACGCCACAATTAGTCCTTCTCACGTTTAAAAGAAATGAAGAAAAAAACTGGATCACGGTCACGGATCCTAGTCAAGTTAGAAAGCTGATCATAGCAGACCAGACACGACCGCCGCTGTCTCGCATAGATCGAGCACCGGCAGTTGCTCTAGCACTGAAAGCTGCAGGAGCTCAGTCTGATCCAGCTGAAGATTGGGCACCGACCGCGTCAATGGATCAGTCTGATCTACCGGAGGATCGGGCATCGACACCGGCACCAGCTCTACAAGGAGAGCACCATCTCCGGCAGCAGCAACGACTTCGGCACCTGCACCAACACTTGCACTTGCATCTGCTCCGGCCCGTGCAGTTGCACCGGCAACAGACTGGGCTGCAGTTCGCACTTCATATACCAAAGTCCTTACAAAAACCGACATGTCCACCTTCTTGGTAAGCATTGGCCGCCCAAGTGCTTTGTTCTTTTTTCTTTCCATGTTGTTTCACATGATTCACTGTGTTGATCTAACTGTTTGAGTATGTCTTCTTGTTTGCAAACAGAGAATTCCTAGAGCAACGAGGGAGTCGTTCAACAATCCGAGCGACCGCGGCCAAGTATCTCTTACCATGCGCAGCCTTGGTGTGAATGAACCTGCTCAATATACCGTAAGTACAAAGGATGGTCGCATGATGTTTGATGCTAAAGGATGGTCAAGGTTCAAATCTAAATCATATCTTGTGGTAGGGGATGATGTCAAAATCAAACTTTCTCGGCAAGGAGAGCTGGTCCAAATCAACTTTGAAATTCTTCAGTAGCAGCACGCAACTGCCGAACTGATCTATCCTCCGAGAGATTGTGATGTAATAATCTGGCATGGTGAAACAAGTGTCCTGTGTGTATAAGTAGTACGACAGTATTATTTATCACATGGTATATCGTTGATAGAATTGCAACTCTGATTGCTGGTTAGGAACCGTCGTTCGATTTCATTCCAACAGCTATCGTGCTTTATTCAGTTTTGTGTATTCGCCTTGCGATGGCATCTAAAACCAGCGCCGTACCAATCGCTTGCAATATGAAAAGCACTGAAGTAGAACACATGGGCCCCCAAACATGCAGGGTCGGCCTGCGGCCCAAAGTCCAGAACCATGAGCGTGTCTGAGTATTATATTCTCAGCTGAACCCCCATAAAAAAAGCTGAACCCCCATAATGCCCGTGTGTTGCAGAGGGAGTATATTTCTCGGTAAGGTGAGCCTGTGATATAAAAGATTTGTATATTTCTTTACAGAGGGAGTATCTCTCTGTCAAAAAATATATTTATGTGTAACTAGTTACTCCTGTCTTTCTACTTCCTTTCGCTGATATGTGGGGCAACCGGCAACGGGGTCCATGTGCCATATGCACAAATTAGAGTGCACAACTTCACGGTAGACACACCTCGGTCGTAGCGCCACAGTAATGTCCAATGAGCCGTCAAATCACAACCCCCCTTTCCAGCTTTAGCAGTAAGCTGCACGGACGAAGCAGCAATATTTCACTGGGCCTGAATCCCCTTCTCCCTCGTCTGCTTCTTCAGAGAAAACCCCCTCTCGGTGATTGCATAGGGTTTTCTCATGGAGAACTAGGTACGAATTCTTCATCCATCCCCGATAAATCCAAGTCCCTTGGTCGCAGGTAATGCTAGGATGGCAGCCGCCGCCGTTGATGCATTTTTCTTCCTACTGAATCTAGTGTGTTTCATTTGCAGTGCCCAAAGTGCGAGTACCCTACAGGTTTTTGCGCCCTCGGCGAGACGCCACACTTGTTCCTTCTCATCCTAACATAGCATTTTGAAACACGCACAGTATGTTCCTAGAATCCTCTTTTCTATCCGGGAGGGTGGGTTTTTTTAACATGCTGTGTTCTCATATTATTTTTCCTGCAGTGTATTATTTGCTCTGCCAGAACACATGTACTCAAGATGCTCGGCCTTGCCATAACTGAATACACTAGTTTAATGGTCACAGTGAAGACAAGCCATGGATATAAGTTCCGGGTGGGGTTCATGAACCAAGAAGATCGCTGCTTTTTTATGGTCGAACTTGGATAAACTTTCTCAAGTGTTACGGACTGAAAGTTGGCGCACGAATGTTGACGGAAATAGCAGAACCTGGTCTCATCTTCACTGTGATCTTCCACCCCGACATCGTTCCAATTGTTCATCCATGTTAGTTTTGTATATGGTTCTTGCTTGTTGCCTTGATTACTTCTTAATCCACCTATTCTGTCTAACTAATCACAATTTAACTTTAGAAGTAGCAACGAATCTCTCACGAAGATGCTACTTCTAACTAATATTTTCTTATAATTGGTGGCACGTGTAGGTTTTTTCAGAGTTAAGCAGTCTGCTTGTTTGTTACTCTGTAATAACTCGGCTGTTACTAATGGCACTAAAGTTGACTGGATCGACATCCACAAGTTCCTACACTTTATTGATCGTCTTGAGGTCCTTGTGGGGCATTTCAATGGTGGAAGGCCACGTGGGATATGTGTGCCACTGCTGCACTCGTTGAACAGGTCCAACTGTGTCGAGAAACTTATGGTATGAGTTGTTTTCTGTTATATACGTTGTTCATAAACTATTGCTTATACACAGTTTTACAGTTGTGATCTCCTTGAAACGGGAACTGCTGAGTTCTATTGTTCCTATACAGATGCCTGACCATGGTCGGGTCAGACTTGCGCTTGGTCACAACATGATGTTTATGTCGACCTACTCAATTCCACTTGGAGGTGAAAAGATACTTATTCATGGGTGGTCTCAAATTATGAAGGCCCGTCCATCTTGGAGAATAGGACAAAAGATTATGTTCATGCTTTTCCATGGCTCTAAAGCGAATATCCTGTTTATTGACCACGTTGTGAGATGAAGACGCTTTCAGAAGGTTGTGGATGCGCAGGGTGGCACCTGGGCCTTGTCCTGGGGCTTGGCGGCCTCACCCTTGGTTAACTGTAGGTAAAGTAGCACTGTTCGAGGCGTGCTTTGTACGGTTGAACCTGTATAAGTACTCATACTGCTTTCAGCTTTGGTTGTTAAGTGCCCCTGCTGGTTTCAGTTAAGGTTGTTAAGTACTCCTGATGCTTTTACAGTCTGTCGTGTTTCTTCAGTCCTGTCTTCCTCCAGCCGCCAAAACCAAACCAACATCGGCGGGGCCGCCTGCTTCCGCCTCCCATGGCTGGCTGCGCCTCAGCGCACACATTGCCGCCCCACCGTCTCCTAAATCATTAATGCCGACGTCCTCCGCGCGCTTTGGTGCACTCGCCGCGGCGCCGCCCTCTCGCATTGTCAACATGGTCAACAAACAACAGGAATTAGCAGAAGCACGTGGAGAGGATGACAGTAGGGGCCCACCATGTCAGCGTATGGAAAAATAAAATGCTTCCTCCTAGTGTTTTCCTGACATCTGGGCCCCCGACATTGTGAGCGTATATAGTCAATAGACAAGAGAAGAGCACAAGATCGGCTGACATCTGGGACGTAGCTACTCGAGCAGTATTTTTTTGTTTGGTATTGTTGAGACGGAGCAGGGTTTGAACTGGGCTGTGGCCCGTCTAGCCCAGGCTTATATTTTATGTTCACCATGTGACCAGCCCAGCTATTTTTTCTTTGTGAAAATGAGCCCAGTTTATTTTTTCTGAAGAATACCCAATCCAGGCCTACTTATTTTTCTACACCCTGATGGGCTGCAACTCTTTCAAGATGCCTGCAAATCTTGAAAGTAATATGAAATGGGTTGTAAATATAAAAACAGATGACAAATTGGCAATTACTTTATAATTTCTAAAAAAATCACATTTTCAGATTCCTATTTCATTGGGCATTAACCTAATTTAAATATACCTTCAAAGTACTTTAAATCTGGCTCGACATTTCGGTATTAAAAATAGTTTGGAACACACAGAAATATGCGAAATTGGCCCTGGCCAACCAAAAAAACGACTGCAATAAATTGCATAAGAAGTTGCCATGAGCTATATAAAAATTATTTAAAAAAGAGGGAGTGGTCTGACTTGTGGGCCTGTTTAGTTGACGCGTATGCAAGATTTTTTTTAGTTATTATATACGTCAACAAACGATTCTAGCAGACGTAATCGTTGGATGTCAATCCAACGGCCGTCGTGTTTCTTCAATCTCTGATCTTCTTGCTCCAGCCGCCAAAGCAGCGCCGGCGGGACCGCCTACTCCCGCCTCCCTTGGCTGGATGTGCTGCATCGCAGGCCTCAGCGCCCCCTACTACTCCCACCGCTGGCCAGGGCATCCCTCTACTCACCCACACCCCCTGTTATTCTGCGGTGACGGCAGCCTCACACCGCAGCCGAACCGGTGAACCCTCGTACTCCTATTCGCGCGGGCTTCCACTATCGTGTCTTCCCCGGCTCCACGTCGTCCCCTTCCTAGGCCTCGTTGTCGTCCACCGCCGTGGTGCTCTCGGCGCGGCATGGTCAATGTGGTCAACGACCAACTTCCATCAGAAGAGTACTGTACGTGGAGAGGCTGACAGTTAGGTCCACGACAGCCGCAAGGAGGTGCCTCCTTATTACGCGGAAAATAATTATTCCTCCACCTGACAGTAGGGACCCACTGGACGGGCCACAGTATTTCGTGAAAAAAACGTTTCCCCCTGACTGCTGGGACCCATAGGACGGGCCACCGTATTTCGCGAAAAAAATGTTCCCCCCACTATCAGCTCGGACCCACCAGAAGTGCCTCCTTATTACGCACAAAAAAATGAATACCCCCTGCTAGCTGGGACCCACCTTGGTGGGAGGCTGACTTGTGGGCCTACTAAGTTGACTAGGATGGAGGCCTTTGTCAACTTTAGTCAATATATGAACGATTCTAGCTCCAGTGGCCGTACGATGTCCATCCAACGGTCATAGTGCTTCTTCAACCTCTGGTCTTCTTGCTCCAGCCGCCCAAAGCAGCGCCGGTCGTGCCGCCTGCTCCTGCCGCCCATGGCCGGCTGTGATGCCGCGGAGGCCTCACCGCCCCCTACTACTCCCACTGTTGGCCAGGCCATCCCTCTACGCACCCACCCACCCCCTGTTATTCTGCGGCGACGGCAGCCTCACACCGCAGCCGGACGAGTGAACCCTCATACTCCTCTACGCGTGGGCATCCACTGCCGCATCTTCCCCGGCTCCGCGTCGTCCCCTTCCTAGGCCTCGTCGTCGTCCACCGCCCTGGTGCTCTCGGCGCGGCATGGTAAACATGGTCAAGGAATGGCTTCCATCGGACGTGGACTATACGTGGAGAGGCTAACAGCTGGGTCCACGGCCGCAGCAAGGAAGTGCCTCCTTATTACGCGCAAAATAATTATTCCTCCACCTGACAGCGGGGACCCACCGGACGGGCCATCGTATTTCGCGAAAAAATGTTTCCCCCTGATTGCTGGGACCCACCAGCTACATCTTCGCACGCAAGGAAGTGCGTCCGAAAAAACGATTC